>NW_023995718.1:0-90344 GCF_015586225.1 Lucilia sericata | reverse complement strand
TCATTTCTGGGTACTTGCTGTGGATGCTGTAACGTAACAAACTTTGACAATTGAAAATTTAGTAAAAAAGTTGTTATACTAAAAAATTTTAAATATTCTTTGAGCAGCAAAACCAAAATATGTGATCGATAGATAATCGATAGACGAATCGATCCCCACATTGATTTCATTTCTGGGTACTTGCTAAGGGACGATATAACGTAACAAACTTTGACAAATTTGCAAATTTAGCAAAAAGTTTTATACTAAAAATTTTTTAAATATTCTTTGAGCAGCAAAAATAAAATATATGATCGATAGGGAGTGGATAGACGAATCGATCTCCATACAGATTTCATTACTGGGTACTTGCGGAAGGACGATATAACGTAACAAACTTTGACAAATTCCCAAATTTAGCAAACAAGTTTTTATACTAAATTTTTTTTAAATATTCTTTGAGCAGCAAAACTAAAATATATGATCGATAGTGAATCGATAGACGAATCGATCCCCACATTTCTGGGTACTTGCTAAGGGACGATATAACGTAACAACTTTGACAAATTGGCAAATTTAGAAAAAAGTTTTATACTAAAAATTTTAAAAATATTCTTTGAGCAGCAAAACTAAAATATATGATCGATAGGGAATCGATCCCCATATTGATTTCATTTCTGGGTACTTGCTGAAGGACGATATAACGTAACAAACTTTGACAAATTCCAAATTTAGCAAAAAAGTTTTTATACTAAAATTTTTTTAAATATTCTTTGGGCAGCAAAACTAAAATATGTGATCGATAGGTAATCAATAGACGAATCGATCCCCATATTGATTTCATTTCTGGGTACTTGCTGTGGGATGCTGTAACGTAACAACTTTGACAATTTGAAAATTTAGTAAAAAAAGTTGTTATAACTAAAAAATTTTTAAATATTCTTTGAGCAGCAAAACCAAAATATGTGATCGATAGATAATCGATAGACGAATCGATCCCCACATTGATTTCATTTCTGGGTACTTGCTAAGGGACGATATAACGTAACAACTTTGACAAATTTGCAAATTAGCAAAAAGTTTTTATACTAAAAATTTTTTAAATATTCTTGAGCAGCAAAAATAAAATATATGATCGATAGGGAGTGGATAGACGAATCGATCTCCATACAGATTTCATTTCTGGGTACTTGCTGAAGGACGATATAACGTAACAAACTTTGACAAATTCCCAAATTTAGCAAACAAGTTTTTATACTAAATTTTTTTAAATATTCTTTGAGCAGCAAAACTGAAATATGTGATCGATAGGGAATCGATAGACGAATCGAACCGCATACTGATTTTTTTTGAGTATTTGCTATGGGATGCTGTAACGTAGCAAACTTTGAAAAGTTTACATTTTATGAAAAAGGTTTTTATACTAAAAATTTTTAAATATTCTTTGAGCAGCAAAACTAAAAATATGATCGAAAGGAAATCGATAGACGAATCGAACCCCATATTGATTTCATTTCTGGGTACTTGCTAAAGGACGATATAACGTAACAAACTTTGACAAATTCCCAAATTTAGCAAAAAATTTTTATACTAAAAATTTTTTAAATATTCTTTGAGCAGCAAAACTAAAACATATGATCAAAAGGGAATCGATAGACGAATCGATCCCCATATTGATTTCATTTCTGAGTACTTGCTGAAGGACGATATAACGTAACAAACATGGACAAATTGCCAAATTTAGCAAAAAAGTTTTTATACTAAAAATTTTTTAATATTCTTTGAGCAGCAAAACCAAAATATGTAATCGATAGACGAATCGATCACCATATTGATTTCATTTCTGTGTATTTGCTAAAGGACGATATAACGTAACAAACTCTGACAAATTCCCAAATTTAGGAAAAAAGTTTTTATACTAAAAATTTTTTAAATATTCTTTGAGCAGCAAAACTGAAGTATGTGATCGATAGGGAATCGATAGACGAATCGATCGCCATATTGATTTCATTTCTGGGTACTTGCTAAAAGACGATATAACGTAACAAACTTTGACAAATTCGCAAATTTAGCCCAAAAGTTTTTATACTAAAAAATTTTAAAATATTCTTTGAGCGGTACTTGAGTATATTTTAAAATTCGTCTATCGATTCCCTATCGATCATATATTTCAGTTTTGCTGCTCAAAGAATATTAAAAAATTTTTAGTATAAAAACTTTTTTGCTAAATTTGGGAATTTGTCAATGTTTGTTACGTTATATCGTCCCTTAGCAAGTACCCAGAAATGAAATCAATATGAGGATCCATTCGCTTATCGATTCCCTATCGATCATATATTTTAGTTTTGCTGCTCACGGAATATTTAAAATTTTTTTGGTATAAAAACTTTTTGCTAAATTTTCCAATTTGTCAAAGTTTGTTACGTTATATCGTCCTTCAGCAAGTACCCAGAAATGAAATCAATATGGAGATCAATTCGTCTATCGAGTCCCTATCGATCATATATTTCAGTTTTGCTGCTCAAAGAATACTTAAAAAAATTTTGGTGTAAAAACTTTTTTTGCTAAATTTGGCAATTTGTCAAAGTTTGTTACGTTATATCGTCCTTCAGCAGATACCCAGAAATGAAATCAATATGGAGATCGATTCGTCTATCGATTCCCTATCGATCATATATTTCAGTTTTGCTGTTCAAAGAATATTTAAAAAAATTTTGGTGTAAAAACTTTTTTTTGCTAAATTTGTCAAAGTTTGTTACGGTATATTGTCCTTCAGCAAGTACCCAGAAATGAAATCAATATGGAGATCGATTCGTCTATCGATTCCCTATCGATCATATATTTCAGTTTTGCTGTTCAAAGAATATTTAAAAAAATTTTGGTGTAAAAACTTTTTTTTGCTAAATTTGGCAATTTGTCAAAGTTTGTTACGTTATATCATCCTTCAGCAAGTACCCAGAAATGAAATCAATATGGGGATCGATTCGCTTATCGATTCCCTATCGATCACATATTTTAGTTTTGCTGCTCAAAGAATATTTTAAAATTTTTCAGTATAAAAACTTTTTTCATAAAATGTGAACTTTTCAAAGTTGTTACGTTATATCGTCCTTCAGCAAGTACACAGAAATGAAATCAATATGGGGATCGATTTGTCTATCGATTCCCTAGCGATCACATACTTCAGTTTGTTGTTCAAAGAATATTTAAAAAATTTTTAGTATAAAAACTTTTTGGTAAATTTGCCAATTTGTCAAAGTTTGTTACGTTATATCGTCCTTCAGCGAGTACCCGGAAATGAAATCAATAAGGGGATCGATTCGTTTATCGATTCCCTAGCGATCACATACTTCAGTTTTGCTGCTCAAAAAATATTTAAAAAATTTTTAGTATAAAAACTTTTTTGCTAAATTTGGGAATATGTCAATGTTTGTTACATTATATTATCCTTCAGCAAGTACCCAGAAATGAAATCAATATTGAGATCAATTCGTCTATCGATTCCCTTTCGATCATATATTTTAGTTTTGCTGCTCAAAGAATATTTAAAAAATTTTTAGTATAAAAACTTTTTGGTAAATTTGCCAATTTGTCAAAGTTTGTTACGTTATATCGTCCTTCAGCGAGTACCCGGAAATGAAATCAATATGGGGATCGATTCGTTTATCGATTCCCTATCGATCACATACTTCAGTTTTGCTGCTCAAAAAATATTTAAAAAATTTTTAGTATAAAAACTTTTTTGCTAAATTTGGGAATATGTCAATGTTTGTTACATTATATTATCCTTCAGCAAGTACCCAGAAATGAAATCAATATTGAGATCAATTCGTCTATCGATTCCCTATCGATCATATATTTCAGTTTTGCTGCTCAAAGAATATTTAAAAAAATTTTAGTATAAAAACTTTTTTGCTAAATTTGGGAATTTGTCAAAGTTTGTTACGTTATATCGTCCTTCAGCAAGTACCCAGAAATGAAATCAATATGGGGATCGATTCCCTATCGATCACTATTGGCTGATATAATCGTAACAAACTTTGACAAATTTCCAAATTTAGCAAAAAAGTGTTTATACTAAAATTTTTTTAAATATTCTTTGGGCAGCAAAACTAAAATATATGATCGATAGGGAATCGATAGACGAATCGATCTCCATACTGATTTCATTTCTGGATACTTGCTGAAGGACGATATAACGTAACAAACTTTGACAAATTCCCAAATTTAGCAAAAAAGCTTTTATACTTTAATTTTTTTTTAAATATTCTTTGAGCAGCAATACTGAAATATGTGATCGATAGGGAATCGATAGACCAATCGAACCGCATACTGACTTTTTTTTTTGAGTACTTGCTATGGGATGCTGTAACGTAGCAAACTTTGAAAAGTTTACATTTTATGAAAAAAGTTTTTATACTAACAAATTTTTAAATATTCTTTGAGCAGCAAAACTAAAAATATGGATCGAAAGGGAATCGATAGACGAATCGAACCCCATATTGATTTCATTTCTGGATACTTGCTAAAGGACGATATAACGTAACAAACTTTGACAAATTCCCAAATTTAGCAAAAAATGTTTATACTAAAAATTTTTTAAATATTCTTTCAGCAGCAAAACTAAAATATATGATCAAAAGGGAATCGATAGACGAATCGATCCCCATATTGATTTCATTTCTGTGTACTTGCTGAAGGACGATATAACGTAACAAACATGGACAAATTGCCAAATTTAGCAAAAAAGTTTTTATACTAAAAAATTTTAAATATTCTTTGAGCAGCAAAACCGAAATATGTAATCGATAGACGAATCGATCACCATATTGATTTCATTTCTGTGTATTTGCTAAAGGACGATATAACGTAACAAACTCTGACAAATTCCCAAATTTAGGAAAAAAGTTTTTATACTAAAAATTTTTTAAATATTCTTTGAGCAGCAAACTGAAGTATGTGATCGATAGGGAATCGATAGACGAATCGATCGCCATATTGATTTCATTTTTGGGTACTTGCTAAAAGACGATATAACGTAACAAACTTTGACAAATTCGCAAATTTAGCCCAAAAGTTTTTATACTAAAAAATTTTAAAATATTCTTTGAGCGGTACTTGAGTATATTTTAAAATTCGTCTATCGATTCCCTATCGATCATATATTTCAGTTTGCTGCTCAAAGAATATTAAAAAATTTTTAGTATAAAAACTTTTTTGCTAAATTTGGGCATTTGTCAATGTTTGTTACGTTATATCGTCCCTTAGCAAGTACCCAGAAATGAAATCAATATGAGGATCGATTCGTTTACCGATTCCCTATCGATCATATATTTTAGTTTTGCTGCTCACGGAATATTTAAAATTTTTTTGGTATAAAAACTTTTTTGCTAAATTTGGCATATTGTCAAAGTTTGTTACGTTATATCGTCCTTCAGCAAGTACCCAGAAATGAAATCAATATGGAGATCAATTGGTCTATCGAGTCCATATCGATCATATATTTCAGTTTTGCTGCTCAAAGAATATTTAAAAAAATTTTGGTGTAAAAACTTTTTTTGCTAAATTTGGCAATTTGTCAAAGTTTGTTACGTTATATCGTCCTTCAGTAGATACCCAGAAATGAAATCAATATGGAGATCGATTCGTCTATCGATTCCCTATCGATCATATATTTCAGTTTTGCTGTTCAAAGAATATTTAAAAAAATTTTGGTGTAAAAACTTTTTTTGCTCAATTTGGCAATTTGTCAAAGTTTGTTACGTTATATTGTCCTTCAGCAAGTACCCAGAAATGAAATCAATATGGAGATCGATTCGTCTATCGATTCCCTATCGATCATATATTTCAGTTTTGCTGCTCAAAGAATATTTAAAAAAATTTTGGTGTAAAAACTTTTTTGCTAAATTTGGCAATTTGTCAAAGTTTGTTACGTTATATTGTCCTTCAGCAAGTACCCAGAAATGAAATCAATATGGGGATCGATTCATCTATCGATTCCCTATCGATCACATATTTTAATTTGCTGCTCAAAGAATATTTTAAAATTTTTTAGTATAAAAACTTTTTTCATAAAATGTGAACTTTTCAAAGTTTGTTACGTTATATCGTCCTTCAGCAAGTACACAGAAATGAAATCAATATGGGGATCGATTTGTCTATCGATTCCCTTTCGATCATATATTTTAGTTTTGCTGCTCAAAGAATATTTAAAAAATTTTTAGTATAAAAACTTTTTGGTAAATTTGCCAATTTGTCAAAGTTTGTTACGTTATATCGTCCTTTAGCAAGTACCCAGAAATGAAATCAATATGGGGATCGATTCGTCTATCGATTCCCTATCGATCACATACTTCAGTTTTGCTGCTCAAAAAATATTTAAAAAATTTTTAGTATAAAAACTTTTTTGCTAAATTTGGGAATATGTCAATGTTTGTTACATTATATTATCCTTCAGCAAGTACCCAGAAATGAAATCAATATTGAGATCAATTCGTCTATCGATTCCCTATCGATCATATATTTCAGTTTTGCTACTCAAAGAATATTTAAAAAAATTGTAGTATAAAAACTTTTTTGCTAAATTTGGGAATTTGTCAAAGTTTGTTACGTTATATTGTCCTTCAGCAAGTACCCAGAAATGAAATCAATATGGGGATCGATTCATCTATCGATTCCCTATCGATCACTATTGGCTGTTTTGGTGCTCAAACAATATTTTTAATTTTTTAAGTATAAACACTTTTTTGTTAAACTTGTAGATTCTTCAAAGTTTGTTACATCACAGCATCTCATAGCAAGTATTGCGAAGGAAAACTAATACATAGATCGATTCGTTTTTCGATTCCCTATCGATTACATATTTCAGTTTTGGTGCTCAAAGAAGATTTTCAATTTTATATCAATATTTCAAAATTTTATAAATAAAGCAATGCTTTTGTTATGGTTTGTTTTCTTTTTGTTTACATTTTTTATATATTTTTTTTTTGCTTTGTTTACATTTTTTATGTACTTTTCCACGTGCATACAGAAAAAGTACTTTTTTTTGCAACGACCAAAATTGAAAAAAGTTTGTTTTCTTCATAGAGGTAAACATACATTTAAACATTCATAGTCATAACCACTGTATACAAATTTTTAAAATTGTTTTGATTTGTATGTATTTTATTTTAATAAAAATTATAATATAAAAGATAAATTTAACTTCATATGTTGAATAAAATGTATTTTTCTTAATTAAAAAATTACCCATTAGTGTTTACGCGATTACACATTTGTTTGATGATGTTCCATCTGAACTGTTCTCAACCGATGGTTGAGATGTATCCAAAGATGGTTCTGAGTTTGGCGGCAGTGTTGCTGCAGTTGGTGGCGGTTGTGACGATGGTGGCGGAGGTGGTGCTAAATGCTTCTGACGATGGTGGTGCTGTTATTGGTGGCGGTGGTGGTGCTATTGTTGGTGGCGGAGGTGGTGCTGTTGTTTGAGGTAGTGGTGGTGCTGCTGTTTGAGGTAGTGGCGGTGCTGCTGTTTGAGGTAGTGGTGGTGCTGTTGTTGTTGCTGAGGGAAGGGTGGAGCGTGGTATTGCGTGCACTGGGGGATATGGCATATAAGTTGGTTGTTGATTATAATATTGCTGATGGTTATATTCATACTGGGGATAAGATGAAAAGTAATCATAATATTGTGTTGGAATATATTGTTCTAAATGAGTTGGTGCGGTGTATTCTGGAGGTAATAAAACTATAGGTGGCTGACCGTACGTGGCATTATAATTTTGTTGCGGCCAAACCGTTGCACGCTGATAGAGTGCAACATCAGGAACTTGGGAACGCTTGAAATTTAACAAAAATTAAAAGCAAGTTTTTATATAAAAATATAACAGGAAAATAAATAAAATTTAGTGAAACAAATATATTTTTCGATTTGCTTACCCATCCACCTCTTGTCGTACGTGACCGTCCACGACCACGTCGGTTATTACCTTTTATAATGTCATTCATTCCAGCCTTTAGAATATCTTTCTTCATAATGAACATACCATCTACATTATGTCTAATTTTATGTTTTTAGGTTCAATAATGCAGAAAATCAAAAAAGTTCCAAGTTCAATATTATAAGATTTAAAAAGTACCAATTAAATAACGATAAAAACATAAAACTTCACTTTTCTTGATTCTTATTTACTCAAGACTACATGCATAAATTTATGTTTCAAGGTTTTATATTATATAAAACTCAGATACCAGTTGAAGAACGAAAGAATCCAAAAAATCATTTTCTACAGACTTTCATCCAATTATCAATATTATAGATAATTCAAAAAGTACAAGTTGAATGATTAAATTGTACTTTCATTGACTGAGGACTATGAATGTTTCAATGTTCAATATTGTAGACATTTCAAAAAGCTATTGTATCATGAAGAAGGAGGGGAGTGAATTAACCACATGGGATGAACCAAGATCCGCTTTCCCAGGACACTTATAATGTCCCACCATGAGAGTATGCAGATAGCCTGTCTGCAGGGGGAACATTAGCAGCTCAGTATGAAGAAATATTCTACAGTCCAGTCTGAGAATATTTACCTGAAAGGAAAATTTAATAAATAAAAACTGAAAAATTCAAATGGAACGATATGTACCATACCTTGACATCATGTACCAGTGTTTTTCGATTCCCAAAAAGAGTATTAACAAACAAAAAATTAAATAAATGTTAAAATTTTAAATAATTTACTACTTATTTGCTGCTGCCGCTTTTTATTCTCCGAATTTAATGACAGTTGTTGATAGTAAACGAGGTTGCCAGACCAGAATGTGTACTCAATGTACTGAGAGAAAATAAAGTAAAGTTTTTATAAAACAAAACAGATTAATGGCTTAATTTATAACTGGCTATAAAATCCCATAGCAAGTACCCAGAAATGAAATCAATATGGGGATCGATTCGTCTATTGATTACCTATCGATCACATATTTTGGTTTTGCTGCTCAACGAATATTTTAAAATTTTTTAGTATAACAACTTTTTTACTAAATTTGCAAATTTGTCAAAGTTTGTTACGTTACAGCATCCCACAGCAAGTACCCAGAAATGAAATCAATATGGGGATCGATTCGTCTATTGATTACCTATCGATCACATTTTTTGCTTTTGCTGCTCAACGAATATTTTAAAATTTTTATGTACAAAAACTTTTTCCATAAATTGAGAACTTTTCAAAGTTTGTTACGCTACCAGTAGTAAAGTTTGTTACGTTACCAGTAGTAAAGTTTGGCAAACTTTTTTCAGAGTTGCAAAAAAGGTACTTTTTCTGTATGCACGTGGAAAATTACATAAAAAATATAAACAAAAAGATAACAAACCATTACAAAAGCATTGCTTTCTTTACAAAATTTTGAAATATCAACATCGAATTTAAAATATTCTTTGAGCAGCAAATCTAAAATAAGCGTTCTATAGGGAATCAATTGACGAATTGATCTATGTATTAATTTTCCTCCGCAGTACTTGCAATGATATGCTGTGATGTAACAAACTTTGAAGCAATTACAAATTTAATACAACAGTTTTAATACTGAACAATTTTAAAATATTCTTTGAGCAGCAAAACCAAAATATGTGATCGATAGGTAATCAATAGACGAATCGATCCCCATATTGATTTCATTTCTGTGTACTTGCTGAAGGACGATATAACGTAACAAACATGGACAAATTGCCAAATTTGGCAAAAAAGTTTTTATACTAAAAAATTTTAAATATTCTTTGAGCAGCAAAACCGAAATATGTAATCGATAGACGAATCGATCACCATATTGATTTCATTTCTGTGTATTTGCTAAAGGACGATATAACGTAACAAACTCTGACAAATTCCCAAATTTAGGAAAAAAGTGTTTATACTAAAAATTTTTTAAATATTCTTGAGCAAAATATTCTTTGAGCAGCAAAACCAAAATATGTGATCGATAGGTAATCAATAGACGAATCGATCCCCATATTGATTTCATTTCTGGGTACTTGCTGTGGGATGCTGTAACGTAACAAACTTTGACAAATTTGCAAATTTAGTAAAAAAGTTGTTATACTAAAAAATTTTTAAATATTCTTTGAGCAGCAAAACCAAAATATGTGATCGATAGACAAATCGATCCCCACATTGATTTCATTTCTGGGTACTTGCTGTGGGATGCTGTAAGTTAACAAACTTTGACAAATTTGCAAATTTAGTAAAAAAGTTGTTATACTAAAAAATTTTAAAATATTCGTTGAGCAGCAAAACCAAAATATGTGATCGATAGATAATCAATAGACTAATCGATCCCCATATTGATTTCATTTCTGGGTACTTGCTAAGGGACGATATAACGTAACAAACTTTGACAAATTGGCAAATTTAGCAAAATGTTTTTATACTAAAAATTTTTTAAATATTCTTTGAGCAGCAAAACTAAAATATATGATCGATAGGGAGTCGATAGACGAATCGATCTCCATACTGATTTCATTTCTGGGTACTTTCTGAAGGACGATATAACGTAACAAACTTTGACAAATTCCCATATTTAGCAAACAAGTTTTTATACTAAAATTTTTTTAAATATTCTTTGAGCAGCAAAACTAAAATATATGATCGATAGACGAATCGATCCCCATATTGATTTCATTTCTGGGTACTTGCTAAGGGACGATATAACGTAACAAACTTTGACAAATTGGCAAATTTAGCAAAAAGTTTTTATACTAAAAATTTTAAAATATCCTTTTAGCAGCAAAACTAAAATATATGATCGATAGGGAATCGATCCCCATATTGATTTCATTTCTGGGTACTTGCTGAAGGACGATATAACGTAACAAACTTTGACAAATTCCCAAATTTAGCAAAAAGGTTTTTATACTAAAATTTTTTTAAATATTCTTTGGGCAGCAAAACTAAAATATATGATCAATAGGGAATCGATAGACGAATCGATCTCCATACTGATTTCATTTCTGGGTACTTGCTGAAGGACGATATAACGTAACAAACTTTGACAAATTCCCAAATTTAGCAAAAAAGCTTTTATACTTTAATTTTTTTTAAATATTCTTTGAGCAGCAAAACTGAAATATGTGATCGATAGGGAATCGATAGACGAATCGAACCGCATACTGATTTTTTTTTTTTTTTTTTGAGTACTTGCTATGGGATGCTGTAACGTAGCAAACTTTGAAAAGTTTACATTTTATGAAAAAAGTTTTTATACTAAAAAATTTTTAAATATTCTTTGAGCAGCAAAACTAAAAAATATGATCGAAAGGGAATCGATAGACGAATCGAACCCCATATTGATTTCATTTCTGGATACTTGCTAAAGGACGATATAACGTAACAAACTTTGACAAATTCCCAAATTTAGCAAAAAATTTTTATACTAAAAATTTTTTAAATATTCTTTGAGCAGCAAAACTAAAATATATGATCAAAAGGGAATCGATAGACGAATCGATCCCCATATTGATTTCATTTCTGTGTACTTGCTGAAGGACGATATAACGTAACAAACATGGACAAATTGCAAAATTTAGCAAAAAAGTTTTTATACTAAAAAATTTTAAATATTCTTTGAGCAGCAAAACCGAAATATATAATCGATAGACGAATCGATCACCATATTGATTTCATTTCTGTGTATTTGCTAAAGGACGATATAACGTAACAAACTCTGACAAATTCCCAAATTTAGGAAAAAAGTTTTTATACTAAAAAATTATGTGATCGATAGGGAATGAATGCTCAAAGAATATTTTAAAATTTTTTAGTATAAAAACTTTTTTCATAAAATGTGAACTTTTCAAAGTTTGTTACGTTATATCGTCCTTCAGCAAGTACACAGAAAAAAAAAAAAATCAGTATGCGTTTCGATTCGTCTATCGATTCCCTATCGATCACATATTTCAGTTTTGCTGCTCAAAGAATATTTAAAAAAAATTAAAGTATAAAAGCTTTTTTGCTAAATTTGGGAATTTGTCAAAGTTTGTTACGTTATATCGTCCTTCAGCAAGTACCCAGAAATGAAATCAGTATGGAGATCGATTCGTCTATCGATTCCCTATTGATCATATATTTTAGTTTTGCTGCCCAAAGAATATTTAAAAAAATTTTAGTATAAAAACCCTTTTGCAAAGAATATTTTAAAATTTTTAGTATAAAAACTTTTTCATAAAATGTGAACTTTTCAAAGTTTGTTACGTTATATCGTCCTTCAGCAAGTACACAGAAATGTAATCAATATGGGGATCGATTTGTCTATCGATTCCCTTTCGATCATATATTTTAGTTTTGCTGCTCAAAGAATATTTAAAAAATTTTTAGTATAAAAACTTTTTGGTAAATTTGCCAATTTGTCAAAGTTTGTTACGTTATATCGTCCTTTAGCAAGTACCCAGAAATGAAATCAATATGGGGATCGATTCGTTTATCGATTCCCTATCGATCACATGCTTCAGTTTTGCTGCTCAAAAAATATTTAAAAAATTTTTAGTATAAAAACTTTTTTGCTAAATTTGGGAATATGTCAATGTTTGTTACATTATATTATCCTTCAGCAAGTACCCAGAAATGAAATCAATATTGAGATCAATTCGTCTATCGATTCCCTATCGATCATATATTTCAGTTTTGCTGCTCAAAGAATATTTAAAAAAATTGTAGTATAAAAACTTTTTTGCTAAATTTGGGAATTTGTCAAAGTTTGTTACATTATATCGTCCTTCAGCAAGTACCCAGAAATGAAATCAATATGGGGATCGATTCATCTATCGATTCCCTATCGATCACTATTGGCTGTTTTGGTGCTCAAACAATATTTTTAATTTTTTAAGTATAAACACTTTTTTGTTAAACTTGTAGATTCTTCAAAGTTTGTTACATCACAGCATCTCATAGCAAGTATTGCGAAGGAAAACTAATACACAGATCGATTCGTTTTTCGATTCCCTATCGATTACATATTTCAGTTTTGGTGCTCAAGGAAGATTTGCAATTTTATATCAATATTTCAAAATTTTATAAATAAAGCAATGCTTTTGTTATGGTTTGTTTTCTTTTTGTTTACATTTTTTATATATTTTTTTTTGCTTTGTTTACATTTTTTATGTACTTTTCCACGTGCATACAGAAAAAGTACTTTTTTTTTGCAACAACCAAAATTGAAAAAAGTTTGTTTTCTTCATAGAGGTAAACATACATTTAAACATTCATAGTCATAACCACTGCATACAAATTTTTAAAATTGTTTTGATTTGTATGTATTTTATTTTAATAAAAATTATAATATAAAAGATAAATTTAACTTCATATGTTGAATAAAATGTATTTTTCTTAATTAAAAAATTACCCATTAGTGTTTACGCGATTACACATTTGTTTGATGATGTTCCATCTGAACTGTTCTCAACCGATGGTTGAGATGTATCCAAAGATGGTTCTGAGTTTGGCGGCAGTGTTGCTGCTGTTGGTGGCGGTTGTGACGATGGTGGCGGAGGTGGTGCTAATGTTGGTGTTGCTTCTGACGATGGTGGTGCTGTTATTGGTGGCGGTGGTGGTGCTATTGTTGGTGGCGGAGGTGGTGCTGTTGTTTGAGGTAGTGGTGGTGCTGTTGTTGTTGCTGAGGGAAGGGTGGAGCGTGGTATTGCGTGCACTGGGGGATATGGCATATAAGTTGGTTGTTGATTATAATATTGCTGATGGTTATATTCATACTGGGGATAAGATGAAAAGTAATCATAATATTGTGTTGGAATATATTGTTCTAAATGAGTTGGTGCGATGTATTCTGGAGGTAATAAAACTATAGGTGGCTGACCGTACGTGGCATTATAATTTTGTTGCGGCCAAACCGTTGCACGCTGATAGAGTGCAACATCAGGAACTTGGGAACGCTTGAAATTTAACAAAAATTAAAAACAAGTTTTTATATAAAAATATAACAGGAAAATAATTTCTTTAACGTTTCTAAATAAAATTTAGTGAAACAAATATATTTTTCGATTTGCTTACCCATCCACCTCTTGTCGTACGTGACCGTCCACGACCACGTCGGTTATTACCTTTTATAATGTCATTCATTCCAGCCTTTAGAATATCTTTCTTCATAATGAACATACCATCTACATTATGTCTAATTTTATGTTTTTAGGTTCAATAATGCAGAAAATCAAAAAAGTTCCAAGTTCAATATTATAAGATTTAAAAAGTACCAATTAAATAACGATAAAACTTCACTTTTCTTGATTCTTATTTACTCAAGACTACATGCATAAATTTATGTTTCAAGGTTTTATATTATATAAAACTCAGATTGAAAACTCAGTTGAAGAACGAAAGAATCCAAAAAATCATTTTCTACAGACTTTCATCCAATTATCAATATTATAGATCAACGTTTCCCAAATGGGGGTCCGCGGACCCCTAGTGGTCCGTAGTAAAATCCTAGGGGGTCCGCGAAGACGAACGAAAAAAACATGAATAAACAATATTCTTTTATATGTATGTACAAATATCTCCAATTTTTGTGCAATAATCCCAAATTTTTTGGTGACTTTTTGAATTTTATTTTTCGGTTGTTTATCAGGAAGAAGCTAGGGCCTACAAATTTATTGTATAACTTTTATAAAGTAAAGTATTGCGTGATTTGTAATTTTTATTTCCTGTATATGTACTGAAATAATGGTTTTTATTTCAGACAAATAATACTCTGCCTTACAATTAAATTAGGGATACTGGTATTCCGGAGTATGAAGTTCAATTCAAAGACAAGCTTATTACAGATTTAAGTTTATCAAATTGTAAGCAAAGGTGTTCTTGTTTGAAAGGACTAAAATTATATATTTTCAAAACAGAGGTGACTCTTTATGCATCTTTTTATAAATATTCCGATCCGACGTGATACACAGATTTTAACTTGATTTTGTCGACCAATACATATTATTAAATTAACATCAGAAAATCCATAGCGTAGCCAAAAACCATGAAGTAAAATAATTCGTTGGTATTTTAAAATTCAAATTTAAGTTCCAAATTCACAGTACTTTAACAAAGAGTTCAAATCATATATTATGCGGATAACGCATTCCGCAACAACATAGAAGAAGTCCAACTTTCTTATATTATTTTCCCGAAAACTTAGCTCACTTACTCAGTTCACCCTTTGCAATCGCAACAAATTTTTGAAACGTGACTCCTTAAGCACATGTGACAATATTTGATAAAGAAACCTTTTCGCTACCTTGAAGAAAAATGAATATGAAAGATCTCACGATCATAAAATTAAACATCATATTAACATATCAACAATGAAGTCATTCTATCTTCAAAACATGCAATTGAAAACCTATCTGAAATATTATATATTCTCAATGTACGGGAATATTTTATAGATATGACATCTCTACATTTATTAGACCTAGGGATTAATGAACTAGGTCAATTTTCGGATGGACAATTATTTAGAACAATAAGATATCAAAATATGTATGGGGGTCCGCGAAATTAAATATGTTCTTCAAGGGGTCCGCGAAGTAAAAATCGGTGGGAACCGCTGGTATAGATAACGTTGCATAAAATTAAATAAATTTATAGTTGGATGTCGGTAGATGATTCCTTTATGTGGGTTTTAGATATAGTGTGTGGGCTGTTTTTTTTTTTTTTTTGGGACGAGAAACGTTAGTATCAGTGTCATATTTCTTAATATGCTATAAAGGATTAAAAATATATTTTTTGGGACAATTGTGCTGTTCTCCTATTTCCTTTTACGATTTCCAAGCTTTATGAAGCTCAAAAATGGATCTACCCTAGCCAGCAGTATTTCTTTTGCTTATTCCAACTATTAATCTTAAAAATAATTATGTTAAATTTGTTGTACATTACATTACATATACAATGTAATTTTTTATTAAAATTAGACTTGACTTAAAAATGTTTAATACAAAATGGCCGTTTCCAATTAGTTGTCCCGTTTTCTTTGATTTTATCTTAGGCCGAATTTCGCCAAACTCAAAACTGAAATGGGAATATGAAATGCTCAACAACAAAATATATTCCATTTTACAATAATAACAGTAATAAATATAATACAAGTCTTTGGAACTGAAAATCTAACGTTATATTTTCATATTTTTATATAGGGTTTTTTCTCAATTCTCTTTTAAATGCCCTTCGTAAAATACTGAACGTTTATATGGAGACTCAAAAGGCATGCAACATTTTCATGTTAGTGTTGCCCTTTTTATATTTTTAAATGTTGTTTCTATTATTTTATTTAAGAATAAATATATTTATTTATAAAATATTTTTCAAATTAAATATTCATTAACAAATATATTTTAATATTTTATAAACATTTTGACGAAATTGCACTTAATTGCTTATTTAAATAGAAGTTTAACTGAGAAGTATTGTTCTATTTACAACTATTTATTTAATTATTTATTGTTTGTTATAAAAATAACTAAAATTTAGCAATCAATTATTTAAAAATTAATTATTTTTCGATTATATGTAATGTAAATAAAATTCAAAATATTACTTGCGGCAACACTGATTCATGTAATAAAGTAAACGGACGCGATCTTCACTCTTTGAGAGCAGAATAAAAATAAAGCAACTGCCAAAGTTACGAACGCGTAACAAAAGAGATAGCAAAAAACCCCTCAAATTACGATTCGTGCGTCTTTTGCTACTTCCCTTTCTTCTTTACCCCCTTTGCCCACAAACTAGTGTAAGCTAAAAGTGTTCTAACTGAAAGTAGCAGTTGCTCATACCTAGGGTTCTATAGTTGAAACGAAAAGTAGACTTTTCGACTTTTTGCATTTTATGAAAAGTGGATTTTTCGACTTTTAGTATTTTATAAATAGTCGACTTTTCGACCTTTCGACTTTTTTTCTACTATTTTCGACTTTTTGACTTTTTTCGATTTTTCCACTTTTCGACTATTTTCGACTTTTTTAGACTTTTTCGAGTTTCCAACTTTTTCCGACTATTTTCGTGTTTTCGACTTTTTCCGACTATTTTCGAATTTTTTTCGACATTTTCCGACTTTTCGAATTTTTAACTATTTTCCGACTTTTGTCGACTTTTTTAGATTTTTCGACTTTTTTAGACTTTTCGACTTTTTTTTTACTTTTTTCGAGTTTCCAACTTTTTCCGACTATTTTCGTGTTTTCGCCTTTTTCCGACTATTTTCGAGTTTTCGACTTTTTAACTTTTTTCGAATTTTTTCGACTATTTTCGACTTTTTCCGACTATTTTGCAAATTTTTTCGACTTTTTCCGACTTTTCGAATTTTTAACAATTTTCGACTTTTGTCGACTTTTTTAGATTTTTCGACTTTTATTTAGACTTTTTGATTTTTTTCGACTTTTCGAATTTTTTCGACTCTTCGACTTTTATTTACAAAGTCGACTTTTCGACTATTTTCATAGACGATAGTCGACCTTTTTGGAACAAAATAGTCGACTTCGACTTTTCGAACCTCGAAAGTCGATTTCGAAATCGAAAGTCGATTTATAGAACCCTTATGAAAAGTAGATTTTTCGATACCCGTTAATAAAACAACCTTTTGATAAAACAGCAAACCCTAACAGCTGTTTTTGATTGTTGTGTGGTGAGTTTCTATAAAAACGTAAACAAATGAAACAAAAACAAATTACTAGACATATTTATTTTGTGCTAAGAAAAATTTATGTATTTTAATAATGTTTTATAGCCAGTGCAAGTGTTCTTGGTGTACACCATCTACCCCAATAATAATCCCGGTTTCATTAGAATCAAGTATTTTTAAAACGGCCATATATAATGTGCAATTCATTCTATATTCCATGACTGGTTGAAAGAGTCACGGAATCCATCGGAGATCAACCTAAAAAATGAAAAAGGGGTGGCTTTAACTTCTTGTTCCGTTCATATGGGACAAGATTCGAGCCTCATCGTATCAGTTCGCCAGATACCTCATTTGTGTATATTGCAGGGTCCTGGTACCCAACACAGCCTTATTGTAAACGGTCTCATAATAATACTTAGATCTTTTCTTCATTCTACGATTATGCAAGAATACAGCTATGACATATTAATGCTTTAAGTGCAGCATGACTATCAACCAAAAATCTTACCAGAGACCGGCGAACAATGTGATTCCCTATTAGTTCCGTCACTTTCAAGATCGCTAAATCACCACTTGGAAGACACAACCCATCAGGGAGTCAAGGAACATTTTACACCGTTTGTAACACATTGAAATATTGGTCTAATATCCATAAAAGTATATCCTGGGATCTTATTACATTCTAAGATTGAGTTTGTTATTGAAAATGGACAATATCGGTATACGATAAACTCATCAGGGAGCCAAGGAACTTTTACACCGAAATATTGGTCTAAAATCCATAAAAGTATAGACTAGGATCTTAGCCAATATTTGGAGTTTATTATTGAGCTTCAATATTCCAGTATAGCGAAGAAGAACGACAAAAACAAGTTTTATAGGAACTAAAATCTTTTTGCCAAATTTTATGAGGATCAGGAAATTATTTTACAAGATTTATATGATCCAAAACCTTTCTGGGTTGGTTCAAAATTGACCCTACCCCCATATAAGTTCCCCTTCAGAAAAAGATATTAACTCCAATAATTGTAATAAAAATACCAATATAGCAAAGAAATTCCACATAAACAAGGAGTCAACATAGTTTTGTCAAATTTAAGGGGATCGGTCCATAATTTAACCTATCCCCGATATAAGGTCCACCTCGGGAAATTACTACCACTCATAACTGGCTTAAAAAAATAGCTATAAAATTCGACAACTTTTATATGAAACAAAATTTATCTGTTGAATTTTGTAAGGGTCGGTCCACAGTTGACCCTACCTAAAATCTCAAACAGATTATGCCATCCGATTTCTACACTTCCAACTTAAAGTTCTATATATGTTTTTATCGTGCACAAGATCTTCCGATAGCAGTTATATATAATTTTCTATATACGGATATAGTCACATTTTTTGTAAAAAAAGTTTGTTGCTGTAGTACACACCCTAGAACGATGAAATCCACAAAACAAATTATGCCATCCGATTTGTATATTTCCAACTTAAAGTTCTATATAGGATTTTATCGTGCACAAGATCGTCCGATAGCAGTTATATATAATTTTCTATATACTTCCATAATAAAATTTTTTGTAAAAAAAAAAGTTTGTTGTTGTAGTACACACCCTAGCACGATGAAATCAGGAAAAAAATATATGCCATCCGATTTCTACACTTAAGCTATATATAATTTTCTATATACATATTTCCATAATAAAACTATGTAAAAAAAAGTTTGTTGTTGTAGTACACATCCTAGAACGATGAAATCCGGAAAAAAATGTATGCCATCCGATTTCTACACTTCCAACTTAAAGTTCTATATAGGTTTTTATCGTGCACAAGATCGTCCGATAGCAGTTATATATCATTTTATATATACTTCCATAATAACATTTTTGTCAAAAAAAAGTTTGTTGTTGTAGTACACACCCTAGAACGATTAAATCCGAAAAAAAAAATGTATGCCATGCGATTTCCACACTTCCAACTTAAACTTCTATATATGTTTTTATCGTGCACAAGATCGTCCGATAGCAGTTATATATCATTTTGTATATACGGCCATATTAACATTTTTTGTAAAAAAAAATAAGTTGTTGCAGTACACACCCTAGAACGATGAAATCCGCAAAAAATGTTTTTCATCTGATTTCTACACTTCCAACTTAAAGTTCTATGTAGGCTTTTATCGTGCACAAGATCGTCCGATAGCAGATATATATCAATTTATATATACTTCCATAATAACATTTTTTGTAAAAAAAAGTTTGTTGTTGTAGTACACTCCCTAGAACGATGAAATCCGGAAAAAATGTATGTCATCCGATTTGAATGTTTGAATATTTTTTTATTAAAAGGCATTCTGTAACGATATAATCCCAAATATATTTATATTTTATCAGATTTGTTCCTTTCCACATTTATATACATATTTTAATTGATCAAAAATAATTTTTTTAAAGTAAATCATGAAAATCAATTTTTTTGAATCTTTTCCACGTGCATAAACACATATTGAAAATGTAAATTTTGAAAACGAGTTTTTGCGTCTTTTCCACGTGCACAAACACATATTTGTAAACAAAAAAAACTCACCACACCAAAAAAAATGTTTATTTTGATAAAACAGCTGTTACGGTTTGTTTTATTTTTCGTCGGGTTGTTTTCTTTATGTGCGTGATTTTTCGACTTTTTCATTTAATTAAAAGTCGACTTTTCGACGTTTAGTATTTTATAAATAGTCGACTTTTTTCGAATTTTCGACTTTTTCCCGACTTTTCGACTTTAGACCTTTTCCGACTTTTCCGACTTTTTTTACTATTTTCGAGTTTTTCCGACTATTTTAGAGTTTTTGACTTTTTTCCACTTTTTTCGAATTTGCGGCAATTTTTTGACTTTTTCCGACTTTTCGACTATTTTTGACTTTTTACGACTTTTCGACCTTTTTCGACAAAAATTCGATTGTTCGATTATTCGAAAGACGATTTATAGAACCCTACTCATACCTTTCAAATAACAAAAATCAATATAAAACCCCTATTCTAGGGATCTAACGAATGATCGCTTTCGCATATGCGTATGGGAATTTTTCGCTTACTATTTGACATTCGCATTCGCTAAATTTTAGCGAATACTATTTTTAAGAAAATTTTAGTTATGTATTATGAAGTAAAAATGTTGTTTTTAAAGGACTTCAAAGCTTTAAAGAAGTATTTTTTTCTAAAAATATTTTAAAATACTTCTACTGATCAAACAATGCCAAATTTGAACAAAAGAACAAGAAGAGTTGGGAAATATTTTGCATTATTTTTATTTTACTGCCAGAATAAAAAAGATGTCAAAAATGTTTTTTTAAAATTTTATCTTTTAATATCTATTTAGATTTTCAGTATTATTTTTTCTGAGAAATTTTTGGATGGCACTTTTTACATCTTCTGATCCTAACAAAATAAAAATAAAATAATACAAAATATTTTAGCAGAAATAGTTATATTTATTTAAATGTGCTCCTTTGAAATTTTGAAGTCCTTTTACAAGGAAGCAGAACCAAGAAATAAAGAACAGTGAACGCAGTTTTACTTTATTTAATCTCTAGTTTCAGATTTATATCATCTGGTTCGTGTCTACTTTTGAGTGTCGGACGGTGTTTTATGTAATTTCATAATTTCTAATTCTCTGTTAAATTAATTTGAATTAAACTATTTGCATTCGCATTCGCAAAAAATAAAATTTATTATTCGCTTTCGCTAAACTGGCATTCGCAACTACCCTACTTAATTCGTTTAACCACAAAAAGTCATATAAACCTGTTAAAATATCGAAAAAACACCAAAAATCTTTTTGACCAGCAGGAAGTAGCAAAAGACGCACGAATCGTAATTTGAGGGATTTTTTGATATCTATTTTGTTCGTTAGTAATTATACCCTACACCACTTTAGTGGGGAGGGTATATTGGATTTGTGCTGACGTTTGTAACATACAAAAATATCGTCCTAGACCCACTTTTCCGACTTTTGTTGACTTTTTTAGATTTTTCGACTTTTTTTAGACTTTTCGACTTTTTTTTACTTTTTTCGAGTTTCCAACTATTTTCGTGTTTTCGCCTTTTTCCGACTATTTTCGAGTTTTCGACTTTTTAACTTTTTTCGAATTTTTTCGACTATTTTCGACTTTTTCCGACTATTTTGCAAATTTTTTCGACTTTTTCCGACTTTTCGAATTTTTAACAATTTTCGACTTTTGTCGACTTTTTTAGATTTTTCGACTTTTCGAATTTTTTCGACTCTTCGACTTTTATTTACAAAGTCGACTTTTCGACTATTTTCATAAACGATAGTCGACCTTTTTGGAACAAAATAGTCGACTTCGACTTTTCGAACCTTTTTCGACAAAAAGTCGATTGTTCGAAAGTCGATTTATAGAACCCTTATGAAAAGTAGATTTTCCGATACCCGTTAATAAAACAACCTTTTGATAAAACAGCAAACCCTAACAGCTGTTTTTGATTGTTGTGTGGTGAGTTTCTATAAAAACGTAAACAAATGAAACAAAAACAAATTACTAGACATATTTATTTTGTGCTAAGAAAAATGTATGTATTTTAATAATGTTTTATAGCCAGTGCAAGTGTTCTTGGTGTACACCATCTACCCCAATAATAATCCCGGTTTCATTAGAATCAAGTATTTTTAAAACGGCCATATATAATGTGCAATTCATTCTATATTCCATGACTGGTTGAAAGAGTCACGGAATCCATCGGAGATCAACCTAAAAAATGAAAAAGGGGTGGCTTTAACTTCTTGTTCCGTTCATATGGGACAAGATTCGAGCCTCATCGTATCAGTTCGCCAGATACCTCATTTGTGTATATTGCAGGGTCCTGGTACCCAACACAGCCTTATTGTAAACGGTCTCATAATAATACTTAGATCTTTTCTTCATTCTACGACTATGCAAGAATACAGCTATGACATATTAATGCTTTAAGTGCAGCATGACTATCAACCTAAAATCTTACCAGAGACCGGCGAACAATGTGATTCCCTATTAGTTCCGTCACTTTCAAGATCGCTAAATCACCACTTGGAAGTCAAGGAACATTTTACACCGTTTGTAACACATTGAAATATTGGTCTAATATCCATAAAAGTATATCCTGGGATCTTATTACATTCTAAGATTGAGTTTGTTATTGAAAATGGACAATATCGGTATACGATAAACTCATCAGGGAGCCAAGGAACTTTTACACCGAAATATTGGTCTAAAATCCATAAAAGTATAGACTAGGATCTTAGCCAATATTTGCAAAAAATATTTTTAGTTGATGGAGTTTATTATTGAGCTTCAATATTCCAGTATAGCGAAGAAGAACGACAAAAACAAGTTTTATAGGAACTAAAATCTTTTTGCCAAATTTTATGAGGATCAGGAAATTATTTTAAAAGATTTATATGATCCAAAACCTTTCTGGGTTGGTTCAAAATTGACCCTACCCCCATATAAGTTCCCCTTCAGAAAAAGATATTAACTCCAATAATTGTAATAAAAATACCAATATAGCAAAGAAATTCCACATAAACAAGGAGTCAACATAGTTTTGTCAAATTTAAGGGGATCGGTCCATAATTTAACCTATCCCCGATATAAGGTCCACCTCGGGAAATTACTACCACTCATAACTGGCTTAAAAAAATAGCTATAAAATTTGACAACTTTTATATGAAACAAAATTTATCTGTTGAATTTTGTAAGGGTCGGTCCACAGTTGACCCTACCTAAAATCTCAAACAGATTATGCCATCCGATTTCTACACTTCCAACTTAAAGTTCTATATATGTTTTTATCGTGCACAAGATCTTCCGATAGCAGTTATATATAATTTTCTATATACGGATATAGTCACATTTTTTGTAAAAAAAGTTTGTTGCTGTAGTACACACCCTAGAACGATGAAATCCACAAAACAAATTATGCCATCCGATTTGTATATTTCCAACTTAAAGTTCTATATAGGATTTTATCGTGCACAAGATCGTCCGATAGCAGTTATATATAATTTTCTATATACTTCCATAATAAAATTTTTTGTAAAAAAAAAGTTTGTTGTTGTAGTACACACCCTAGCACGATGAAATCAGGAAAAAAATATATGCCATCCGATTTCTACACTTAAGCTATATATAATTTTCTATATACATATTTCCATAATAAAACTATGTAAAAAAAAGTTTGTTGTTGTAGTACACATCCTAGAACGATGAAATCCGGAAAAAATGTATGCCATCCGATTTCTACACTTCCAACTTAAAGTTCTATATAGGTTTTTATCGTGCACAAGATCGTCCGATAGCAGTTATATATCATTTTATATATACTTCCATAATAACATTTTTTGTCAAAAAAAAGTTTGTTGTTGTAGTACACACCCTAGAACGATTAAATCCGGAAAAAAATGTATGCCATGCGATTTCCACACTTCCAACTTAAACTTCTATATATGTTTTTATCGTGCACAAGATCGTCCGATAGCAGTTATATATCATTTTGTATATACGGCCATATTAACATTTTTTGTAAAAAAAATAAGTTGTTGCAGTACACACCCTAGAACGATGAAATCCGCAAAAAAATGTTTTTCATCTGATTTCTACACTTCCAACTTAAAGTTCTATGTAGGCTTTATCGTGCACAAGATCGTCCGATAGCAGATATATATCAATTTATATATACTTCCACAATAACATTTTTTGTAAAAAAAAAGTTTGTTGTTGTAGTACACTCCCTAGAACGATGAAATCCGGAAAAAATGTATGTCATCCGATTTGAATGTTTGAATGTTTTTTTATTAAAAGGCATTCTGTAACGATATAATCCCAAATATATTTATATTTTATCAGATTTGTTCCTTTCCACATTTATATACATATTTTAATTGATCAAAAATAATTTTTTTAAAGTAAATCATGAAAATCAATTTTTTCGAATCTTTTCCACGTGCATAAACACATATTGAAAATGTAAATATTGAAAACGAGTTTTTGCGTCTTTTCCACGTGCACAAATACATATTTGTAAACAAAAAAAAACTCACCACACCAAAAAAAAATGTTTATTTTGATAAAACAGCTGTTACGGTTTGTTTTATTTTTCGTCGGGTTGTTTTCTTTATGTGCGTGATTTTTCGACTTTTTCATTTAATTAAAAGTCGACTTTTCGACGTTTAGTATTTTATAAATAGTCGACTTTTTTCGAATTTTCGACTTTTTCCCGACTTTTCGACTTTAGACCTTTTCCGACTTTTCGACTTTTTTTACTATTTTCGAGTTTTTCCGACTATTTTAGAGTTTTTGACTTTTTTCCACTTTTTTCGAATTTGCGGCAATTTTTTGACTTTTTCCGACTTTTCGACTATTTTTGACTTTTTACGACTTTTCGACCTTTTTCGACAAAAATTCGATTGTTCGATTATTCGAAAGACGATTTATAGAACCCTACTCATACCTTTCAAATAACAAAAATCAATATAAAACCCCTATTCTAGGGATCTAACGAATGATCGCTTTCGCATATGCGTATGGGAATTGTTCGCTTACTATTTGACATTCGCATTCGCTAAATTTTAGCGAATACTATTTTTAAGAAAATTTTAGTTATGTATTATGAAGTAAAAATGTTGTTTTTAAAGGACTTCAAAGCTTTAAAGAAGTATTTTTTTCTAAAAATATTTTAAAATACTTCTACTGATCAAACAATGCCAAATTTGAACAAAAGAACAAGAAGAGTTGGGAAATATTTTGCATTATTTTTATTTTACTGCCAGAATAAAAAGATGTCAAAAATGTTTTTTTAAAATTTTATCTTTTAATATCTATTTAGATTTTCAGTATTATTTTTTCTGAGAAATTTTTGGATGGCACTTTTTACATTTTCTGATCCTAACAAAATAAAAATAAAATAATACAAAATATTTTAGCAGAAATAGTTATATTTATTTAAATGTGCTCCTTTGAAATTTTGAAATCCTTTTACAAGGAAGCAGAACCAAGAAATAAAGAACAGTGAACGCAGTTTTACTTTATTTAATCTCTAGTTTCAGATTTATATCATCTGGTTCGTGTCTACTTTTGAGTGTCGGACGGTGTTTTATGTAATTTCATCATTTCTAATTCTCTGTTAAATTAATTTGAATTAAACTATTTGCATTCGCATTCGCAAAAAATAAAATTTATTATTCGCTTTCGCTAAACTGGCATTCGCAACTACCCTACTTAATTCGTTTAACCACAAAAAGTCATATAAACCTGTTAAAATATCGAAAAAACACCAAAAATCTTTTTGACCAGCAGGAAGTAGCAAAAGACGCACGAATCGTAATTTGAGGGATTTTTTGATATCTATTTTGTTCGTTAGTAATTATACCCTACACCACTTAGTGGGTGTAGGATTTGTGCTGACGTTCGTAACATACAAAAATATTCGTCCTAGACCCACCTTAAAGTATACCAATCGGCTTAGAATCGTTTTCTGAGTCGATTAAGCTATGTCCGTCCGTCTGGCTGGCTGTCCATGTAAACCTTGTGCGCAAGGTACAGGTCGCAATTTTCAAGATAATTGGATGAAATTTGGCACGCACGTTTTATTTGACCCAAGGACGAAGCCTATTGAAAATGGTTAAAATCGGTCCATTATTTCACCTAGCCCCCATAGAACAGGTCCCCCCGAAAAGGGCTTCTGAGCTCATAATTATGCTAAATATACAGATATATCGATAAACTGCGGCACAACTAAGTCTTATAGAAGTTTTGATGACCCTGCCAAATTTCATAAAGATCGGGCCCCATCTGACCCTAGCTCCCATACAAAGTCCCCTTCAGAAAATTACTTGAATGTCCCAAATTAACTTATAAACACAAATATCGCGATGAAATTCAGTACAATAAAATATTATGTAAATATAAATATATCCACAAAATTTTATCGGGCTTGGTCCATATTTGCCCCTTGCCCCCATATAAAGCCTCTTTCAGAAAATTAGTTTTTCATCCATAAATTGCTTAAATGTATCGGAACAAGGGAATATTGAAGATAAATGCTTTATTATGAAAAATAAATCACATATAATATTCATAACTGGTAGGGTATCATATGGTCGGCCACGCCCGACTATACTTTCTTACTTGTATTTTTAATTTTATTTGCTTGTTAAATTTTAGTTATTCTTATAAATAATATAAATAATTAAATAAATAACTGTAAAAATATACAGTTAATCACGAAATAAGTATACAGAAATACTGACGATTGGTTTTATTTAAAAAACATATTATTTTTTCAAAAAACAGGAAAGTAACACATTTATTTATTAAAAACAATTATGATAATTATTATTCACTACTTTTTTTCTTCATATTTTGGTTCTTTGAGTTCTCATTTAAGCTAAAGTTAAAAAGGTGCAAAATTTACGTCACAAAAGTAAGTATACAGATCATTTCAGTATATATTTGGTTTAATAATTTATGAAAATTTATGAAAATTTTACTTGTATTAATATAATTACTTTTTAATAAAATATTTTTTACACAATAACTTGGAAAAATCTACTTTTAGTTCCGAAATCTTGAAATTTGGGCCGATTGGCTCCGGAATTAATTAGTAGAACAGTTTTTTCTCATTTCTACGATTTTTTCCACTTTAGACCCCGGATTGTGGATCTGGTGGTCATTGAACCCTCCAAATGATGCATTGGAAATAGAATTTTTAACTTTTGAAAAGAGTTGTTATTTCGAAATTAATGTTATATGCATGGATTTGGCCATTTTGAACAGAGTACGTTCTTAAAAAACCGAAATTTAACTCCGATTTCTTAAGACTTACAACATAAACTTTAAAATTTGGATAATTCTATATATTTTCTTTAATTTAAACAGGTTTTCCAAATACTCCGATTTCCAAAGCATACAATAATGCTACCAATCATTTCTTGATATACTCGATACAATAACCATGTTTTATGGATCGGACATTTTATTTGTTCTAGCAACAAATTAAGATGTATCCGTGTTCAAAATTGTTCAATTCGTATTCATACCACCAATTGAGCCTGATTTAATATAAAAATCTTACTATTTTGGACAATAATCAATTTCAGAACCGATATGTAGTGTAAGTTATTGACATGGTCACCATTTGACGATTATTGGTAGTATTTAGGAGTGTGTAATGGATGATTGGAACCAAAAAACTTGTTTTAAATAATGGATACTAGTGCAAGTATTATTAATATCGCATTTTATGATATAAATTTTAGGAAATCGCCGTTAAATATCGAATATGAACGCTATACTATGTTAAAAACGGCAATGTTCCGCAATGGATTGTAATTATTGTAAAGAAACAATTAATTTAAAAGTTAAAATATCGTCTTCCAATGCATCATAATGAACAAACGAGGGATATTATTGAATACCCGATCCAAAACTCCGGGGGTTTAATGTTCTTAAATAGACAAAAATGCTCCTATAAATAATATTCAGATCAATTACCAAAAAAAAAAGTGAATTTTTTCCATGTTATAGTGTACAGAATATTTTATTATAAAATAATTATATTCAAACAGGTAAAATTGTCATGAATTTTGTTAATATCATTAAGCCAAATACATATTGAAATTATCTGTATACTTACTTTTGTGACGTAAATTTTGTACCTATTTAACTACACCTTAAATAAGAACTCAAGTAACCAAAATAACCCGGAAAAAAGTAGTGAATAATAATTATCATAATTGTTTTTAATAAATAAATATGTAATTTTTTTTGATTTTTGAAAAAATAATATCCTTTTTTAAATAAAACCAATTGTCAGTATTTCTGTATACTTATTTTTGAGATTAACTGTAAATATTTCTCAGTTAGACTCATATTTTAATAATCAATTGAGTGTTATTTCGCCACATTTGTATAAATTATTAGAGTATTTTTGTTAAACATATTTTACACAGCATTTAATTAACCAATGATGATTTGTATCTCTGTATGTATGATAACGTTTGTTTTTTTCACCGTTTAATTTGGCGTATGGTTCCTGACAGCTGATTCAGTGGTCCCGCATTGAAAATTTCTTAAATAAAATAAACATATAGTGAAAGGTTTTTCTTTACATTGTTGAATTTTATATAAAATATTTTTTGAGAAGATTTCGAACCGAACAATTTTTTGATCCACTTATAGATGATGTTAATCCACCGATTTTTAGCACAAATTTCGAGCAATATTTAAATTTTTTGCAGGAGGTAAACAGGTAAATTAATATAAAAATATACTTTTCACTTCATACATATTTTATGATAACGTTTGGTTTTTTTACCGTTTAATTTGCCGTATTGTTCCTGACAGCTGATTCAGTGGTCACGCATTCAAAATTTCTTAAATTAAATAAACAGATAGTGAAAGTAATTTCTTTACATTCTTGAATGTTATATAAAATAATTTTTTGTGAAGATTTCGAACGGAAATTAAAAAAAATAAAAATGTTAACAATAACAAACTATTACATCAATGCGTACCAGTAAGGTGAAGAAACAAATAATCAGCTGATTGAATAACACCACCTTATTTGCATTCGCCTTGTTCATTTTATTCGAGATGATTTCCCTACAAGAAATGAATGACCGAAACTAACACATACAAAATTATTTTACTAACACACTTGCAGATTTTTTTTTAGAGAATTCTATAAAAAAAATTATAATTCCATCAACAATGACAGCCAAATGACTGGTAAAATGACCGACACTGTACCAAACGTGTGGTATAAGGTTGCATTTGCATACGCAAGAGTGAAACAACTACATTTTGAATAATATTTTATTAAATTTTATATTACCATCAACAATGACAGTCAAATGACCGATCAAATGACTGTCACTGTGTTTCAGAGTTGTATTTTTCGTCGTTATAAATTCATTATTTCTGCGAAAGCCAAAGATCAAGAAGCGAAAAATTACAAAAATTTACAAAGTCTATAAATTATTAAAAATAAAGAGAATTATTATAAACTGAATTTAAAAAAAGTGGAGGAAGTGGAGCTGAAGATAAACACTTTGGAGTTTAATCAATCTATGGTAACATGAATACTTACTTTTGATTTTTATATTTCGATATTTATATGTATTTCTTTACAGACTTACTTATTTCCACAAATTAAAAAGAGCATCAGAGGATTTAAGATTCTGCGAGGTATGTAAAATGGTGAAATGATTATTAATTTATGTATATGCTTACTATATTAATAAAATTAAAAAAATTTATATCTTAAAATATTAATAAATTGTGTTTTATTATAAATTGATATAGCCGTCAGTTTTAACGGATATATTCATCAAGTATGATTAGTAAACAATGACCGATTAATACATCATTTTTTATTTGTTAACTGTGATGGATATATCCATCAAGCATGATCAGTCAATCGTGACTAATATTTATATCATCCTTGATTACTAAACATCAAAAGAGTGAGCAGCTCAAATATATGTGTTACAGTCGATATAATTCATAAGTGCGAGGGTGATGCAAGATCACATGGACACGAAAGTTTCCATCAAGTTTTTCATATTGCCCTTAAGAACTTGATAGAAACTTTGTTCTACGCAATGATCGATATTTCCTTCAGTAGTGTCAGTCAAATGACCGGTCAAATGACTGTCACTGTTCTTGTAGGGTTGTATCTCAAATAAAAGGTACTTAATTCTTCTTTCATATGATATATAATTCTTCTTTCATATGATATACAGTGTCTCACATAAATATTCGAATTTAGGTGTACTTTGAAAAGAAACACAATTTAATAATATTATTTGTGTGTAAAATTAATAAATTAATTTGTTATATTGTCTAGAGCAACGGTTCCCAAATGGGGGTCCGCGGACCCCTAGTGGTCCGTAGTAAAATCCTAGGGGGTCCGCGAAGACGAACGAAAAAAACCATGAATAAACAATATTCTGCTTTTATATGTATGTACAAATATCTCCAATTTTTGTGCAATAATCCCAAATTTTTTGGTGACTTTTTGAATTTTATTTTTTCGGTTGTTTATCAGGAAGAAGCTAGGCCCTACAAATTTATTGTATATCTTTTATAAAGTAAAGTACTGCGTGATTTGTAATTTTTATTTTCTGTATATGTAGTATATGTACTGAAATAATGGTTTTTATTTCAGACAAATAACACTCTGCCTTACAATTAAATTAGGGATACAGGTATTCCGGAGTATGAAGCTCAATTCAAAGACAGGCTTATTACAGATTTAAGTTTATCAAATTGTAAGCAAAATTATATATTTCCAAAACAGAGGTGACTCTTTATGCATCTCTTTATAAATATTCCAATCCGATGTGATACACAGATTTTAACTTGATTTTGTCGACCAATACATATTATTAAATTAACATCAGAAAATCCATAGCGTTTCGCGTAAATATGTAGCCAAAAACCATGAAGTAAAATAATTCGTTGGTATTTTAAAATTCAAATTTAAGTTCCAAATTCACAGTACTTTAACAAAGAGTTCAAATCATATATTATGCGGATAACGCATTCCGCAACAACATAGAAGAAGTCCAACTTTCTTATATTATTTTCCCGAAAACTTAGCTCACTTACTCAGTTCACCCTTTGCAATCGCAACAAATTTTTGAAACGTGACTCCTTAAGCACATGTGACAATATTTGATAAAGAAACCTTTTCGCTACCTTGAAGAAAAATGAACATGAAAGATCTCACGATCATAAAATTAAACATCATGTTAATATATCAACAAAGAAGTCATTCTATCTTCAAAACATGCAATTGAAAACCTATCTGAAATATTATATATTCTCAATGTACGGGAATATTTTATAGATATGACATCTTTACATTTATTAGACTTAGGGATTAATGAACTAGGTCAATTTTCGGATGGACAATTATTTAGAACAATAAGATATCAAAATATGTATGGGGGTCCGCGAAATTAAATAAGTTCTTCAAGGGGTCCGCGAAGTAAAAATCTGTGGGAACCGCTGCTTTAAGCAACAATGTGAAAATATGATTTTCTTAAACTAATTATTTAACAATTTTCTCGAAAATTTATAGATTTTAAGTTAATATGTTAAATACATCATTTGTTGTATAGTATTCAAAGATTTCCTTCGATATTATGAAAAATTTACCTATTAAATATCTAAGTAATTTATCTTTATAATGTGATTTTTAAATAAGTATATTAGGAATTTTATGTATTGGTGTAAATTAAAATAAAAAATTTTAAAAATAAAAAATTATAAAAATAAAAAATTATTTGAAAAATTTTTAATAATATTTTAATAATAGCTTTTGTAATAACTCTTATTATATAGAATTTTGAACGAAAATAACTCCCAAACCTAGCCAAAATCCCGAAATGAACTGTAAATCTGGCAACGCTATAAAATAGAGATGAACAAAGAACCTACAGTGTGAAATAGTTTTGTTCGTACAACTAAAATTATACACATGTATGTCTTATTATTAATGATTCATGGCCCTAAGAGAGTAGAGAAAATGTTTTCCATTGTTCCAAGCTGTGGCATATACTTTTTTTTTTAAATCAGCAGAACTATATAGTTTGATCTAATTTATGAATGAATATCATGTACGAGTATGTTGTATTTCACACTGTATGCATGATCAGGTTGTAATAAAAAAACGAACTGACAAAGTACAACAGATATGTTTTGTTTTTTTTATATTCTCTCTTTTATGTTTGTTGTCCATTATACAACCGCGAACGACGTGCGATTTATAACACCCAATTTACACGATGATTTTTTTTCATGTTTGCCCAGACGTCTGTTTTCATGTTTGTCGATGATTGATGGTGAGCGGGGTAGAGAAGAATGGGGGGTAAGAAAACAAACATGGGCGCAATTTACATGAAGACTTTTCAGACGTCTGTTTTTTCCAATTCTCTTTTAAGAATCTTCCAAAAAATCATGAACATTTATACGGTGATTTTTTACATGCAACTATGCATGTCTTTTTTTGATGTTTAATTGTATAATCCTTTTTAATTACTTATTCGTAATAAAAATAAAATGAAATTTTTAACATAAAAACCATTTAATTTGATTTAGAAAAATTTAATTACACGCTTTAGTATTTTTTTAATGCAAATTTTAATGTTTTCATGTAAAAAACGGACATAATTATTTTTTTACATGAGCATAATATCAACAGTACGAATGAGTTTAAAGAGGAATGTCAAAAACAATCATGAAAATCCCAAATCATGTTTGTTTTCTTACCCCCCATTCTTCTCTACCCCGCTCACCACCAATCATCGACAAACATGAAAACAGACGTCTGGGCAAACATGAAAAAAATCATCGTGTAAATTGGGTGCTGATTTGTTATTTTCATGATTGTTTTTGACATTCCTCTTTAAACTCATTCGTACTGTTGATATTATGCTCATGTAAAAAAATAATTATGTCTTTTTTTTACATGAAAACATTAAAATTTGCATTAAAAAAATACTATAGCGTGTAATTAAATTTTTTTAAATCAAATTAAATGGTTTTTATGTTAAAAATTTCATTTTATTTTTATTACGAATAAGTAATTAAAAAGGATTATACAATTAAACATCAAAAAAAGACATGCATAGTTGCATGTAAAAAAATCACCGTATAAATGTTCATGATTTTTTGGAAGATTCTCAAAAGAGAATTGGAAAAAACAGACGTCTGAAAAGTCTTCATGTAAATTGCGCCTAAAAAGAGTCTGCAAAAAGCATACATACACCCAATTTACACGATGATTTTTTTTCATGTTTGCCCAGACGTCTGTTTTCATGTTTGTCGATGATTGGTGGTGAGCGGGGTAGAGAAGAATGGGGGGTAAGAAAACAAACATGATTTGGGATTTTCATGATTGTTTTTGACATTCCTCTTTAAACTCATTCATACTGTTGATATTATGCTCATGTAAAAAAATAATTATGTCTTTTTTTACATGAAAACATTAAAATTTGCATTAAAAAAATACTATAGCGTGTTATTAATTTTTTTAAATCAAATTAAATGGTTTTTATGTTAAAAACTTCATTTTAGTTTTATTACGAATAAGTAATTAAAAAAGGATTATACAATTAAACATCAAAAAAAGACATGCATAGTTGCATGTAAAAAATCGCCGTATAAATGTTCATGATTTTTTAGAAGATTCTCAAAAGAGAATTGGAAAAAACAGACGTCTGAAAAGTGTTCATGTAAATTGCGCCATAGAGGTTTTTCGCGTGTATCACAGATTGTATTTTGCTTCTTTTGTTTTTGCAAAAATTTAGAAGGAAATATAACGGTAAAAATGTGTATTGGGAAATAAAGTTTGTGTTTAAAAGTTGACAAGTGCAAAAGAAAATTTTAATTGAATAATTAAAAATTTTATGAAATATAAAAATAAAAAAGAGAAGTGTCTTTAAATTTATCTTATAAAAAAATATAAAAAGTGTATTGTAGTTAAAAGGTAATAACATTAAAAAAAATAATATTAAAAATAGTAAAAAACTAAATTTAAACTAATTGACACACGTTACCAAAAACGACTCCTCAACAAACATTAATGAAGTACATAATCCATACGATGGTCGTATGGATGGTCGCTAATCCTTTCTAGAACTCTTTAGAAGCGTGTGAGGGGTAGTTAAAATTTTTACAGGGTAGTCCTCCATGGAATGAAAGATTTAAACTAATCCACACACGCGTGTTTAGAGTACTCCATGAAGTATTACCCTGCAAAAATTGGGACTAATCCACACTTGTAAAAAGTTCTTCGCAAACGACTAAAACTAGTCCCAAACTAATATATGACAAAATTATCCTCCATGCTTGCATTTCATAGGACTATGTTATAGATCATATAATATAAGTATAGACTAAACTTTAGATTAGGCTATATACTATCTACTAGACTATCGACTAGACTATAGACTAAACAATAGACTTGACTATAAACTAGGCTATAGACTAGACTATAGTCTACCGTTTAGTCTACAGTCTAGTCTATAGTCTAGATTACATACCATCTTTGAAATTTAACATTTTTTGTGCTATATCTCCGAAAATGCATTACAAGTTGCAATTATATAATTTTTAATTATAGAGGTAGAGAAACTGAAAGCATAATGGAAATGGAATGCTTTTTATGTAGAACATCTTTCGACTCCCCACAGAAATTACTTACCCATTTAAACAAATGTGGCCTTGCATCGAAAGATTTTTATGAATGTACGTTTTTAAACTGTTTCCAAAAATTTCAACACAAACGATCCTATCAAAGACATATTAATAATCATTTTCATGTGAATAGTGTACAGATAGTTGAAGTGTCTAGTATAATAGATTGTGATGATCAAATTATGGAACATAGATGACATAGATAGCCAACTCAAGCTTTACTACGAATTAAAGAGCTTTCTCTCTTCACACTTACATGTTCTGTGTGAATTCAGCACAAAGCTACAACAACAAATATTCAATATTCGAAGTCGAAAATTCGCGCAAAAAAACGATTCGGACACAATTTTTATGACACAAACACACATTTTTTATTTTTTTACAATTATTTTAATAAATTTTCTTTATTCAAATCTTTTTAATTTTCACAAACTAAAAAATATTTTTTTTTAATTATTTGACATTTCATTTTTGTTTTTCTAATTTCAAATTGAAGGTGCAGAGTAGCATTTTTTAGTAGTACAGAAATTTATGAAAATCTAAAAAATTAAAGAATTTTACATTTTAACAAATATAAAATGCATGAAAAATATTATCATGCTTTTATAAATGCAATATACAATTTTAAATTTATTAACTTAAGAAAATTATTGCAATAAAAACATGGTACTATTATTTCGACCAATTTAGTGCAACTATGTGGCTATTTTATGTGTGGTAAAAAGCTTTTATAAACTAATACTTCTAAAGAAAATCCTACTAATACATGCTTAGAATTAGGTTTTTTTGACAGCTGAGTTAGGTTTTTTCGGAGAGAGTTGGCTCTCTCGTCTACTCTATGTTATGGAATGTGATGATCAAAATCATAAATGTGTGAATTAAACACAGATTCTAATAAATCTATTAATCACAATGTAAAAGTAGCAACGGAAACAGGAAGAGTTACAAACTTCCACAACTCTATGGTTAAATTTGTTACCAAATTGCATTCATATAGCAATTTTTCTCAATCTGATGTAAAAAGAATCACTAACTTAGTGGAAGATTTAATATTAAATCCAATATTTGATCTTGTAGAAGAGCACGTAAAATACAATGAAGAAAGAACTGTTTTAACTGTATTAAATAAAGTTAGATCAACATTCCAAAATTTTGAAACAGAATATAAATTTAATAAAATTCTAACCGAAATGGATCTGATTGAAAAAGTAGTGCAATTTAAAGTAAATGATAATCCACAATCCAATGGATGATATTTTATGTTATGAAGTTTCCACCTCCTCAATACAGCTAATAAAAGCTAAAATTAAACAACTAAACAGCAACTTTCAAACTTTCTAAAGCAATGCGGACCACTAAGAAACTTATGGAGTTTTAAGTACGAAGGAAAGCATAAAGAATTTAAAATATATTCGCACGTGATAACAACAAGAAAAAATATATCAAAAAGTTTTTCGTTTAAAAAGCAAATGTCCTTCGCTAACATTTTACATGAAGACAATGCGAAAGCAGACGTCATTAAAAAAAAAAAAAAAAAAAAACAGAAAATAATAAAAATATAGTAAAAAAAGTTAATAAGGAATTACAAATTTCATCGGAAAATCTATGTTTATATTATGAAGCAAAAATATGGGGGTATAAGTACAATGATAATAAAATCATATCAACATTTACGACTGACTTTGAATTATACAAAATAATAATTGTTATTAAAACGTCAAATGAAGTACTATTTTGTTGTAATAAAATATAATTTTACAAAAATATTTACAATTGACATTTAAAAATGGACAAATACAGCGATTTGTATTGCCTTTTAAACAAATGGAATTTGAGTCACCTGTATGATAAACTAAAAGGTAATATTAAATTCATTTTAAATTAATAGGCTTGTTTAAAAATATTCCTAGTAAAAGTAGTAAAACAAGAGAAAAAATGTTCTCAAAAATATAAAAACTAAATGAACGAAACCCATGTAAATTTTTTATATTGAAAAAAAAAAACTAAAATTGTATGAATTTTTTTCTAAACAAATTAATATAGAACAAATTTTGTTTTACTACTTTCAACTCGAAAAAATATTCAAACCAAAAATAGTAAAAGAGAAAAATATTTATGTAATTTTCAAGATCTTACTATATTTTAAAATTTTTTGTGTATAAAAACGGAAAACTTAAAAAATTGTAAGAAATAGTAAATAATTTAAACCAAAAAAAAATTGTTTCTAATAAGGTTAATTTTATATTGAAATAAGTTTTATTTTAATTTTACAGATTTTGGATTACCAATATTTTAAGTTAATAATTATAAAAACAAAAACTTTCTATTAGTAAAAATTATTTTTTTAATAATTTAAGTAAATTTTATAATTTTTAAAATATGTTAAATTTTTATTTAATTGAATTATTTTAAAAAAGTCATAAAAAATAATGCATTTATTTTTCCAAAAACTAATTTTTTTAAGATATAAGTATTTTTTACTAATAGATAGTATATAGTTTTTGTTTTTATAATTATTAATCAGGGAAAAAACTTAATATTCAATTCATTAAAAAAAAATATTAAATAAATGTATAAATTATTATTTTCTAGAGATTAATTTTGTAATAAAACTTATTATTTATACAGAGATACATTGTTTGTTTACCAACAAATATAATTGTATTATTTTGTTTACAACTTGATTAAGAAAAAAATATTAATTTTTAATACAAGTTTAGTTTTGAATTAAACATGTTTTAAAAATTATAAACTTTATCTCAATTAACTTATAAACAAAATAATCCAATTATATTTTTTGATAAACAAATAATATATTTTATTTTCTAACAAAACATATTTAAATAAATATAAAGAATTATTTTCATTTTCTGTAAATTTCTGTTCTAAAATAAAAATAAATTTTATAAGAATATCATATGTAAATGAATCTGCATTTAATTATTTAATAAAAGGTATATTTTAGAAAAATGGTAAGAAAAAAATCAGTACACATTTTTCAATTTATTAAAGTGTATATAATATTGCTTAACTGTTTCTATATAATATCTAATTAATTTAAAATTGGATTTTAACAATTTTTTTCGCCCATTCGGTAAAATTTTTATCTAAATTCGAATATTTCTTTAACAAATTATTTGTAGATTTGGTAAACAAATTTGTTAAATTATATATGAAAAATTCATTACATATTTTTCTTCTTTCTATTAACATACTTGATTAAAATTTGAAAATTTTTCAATAAAGATTTTTGCAGGTTCTAGCAAACAATTTTTTTGATAATTCATTTTAAATTTAACAAATTTAAAAAATTTGTTTGAAATTGTAATGAATTTTTAATAAATTTTTTAGCTAATAACATATTTTTTTAATTGAGAAAATATGATTTTTTTTTCAATTAATTTTGTGTGAATCTATTTACTCAATATACAATTTTCGTGATACGTCCGATTTTGAACAATTTTACATTTGGTTTGGTGAATTGTTGTATTGAATCGTAAAATTATTTTTTTCTGTGTACAGACACATAATAAACAAGAAATTAAATCTAGAAAAACGTTTCTTTGTTCCCACACATTATTTTCATAGTTAATATTCTTCATGGCATGCCATCGTTGTAATGCCCATATAGATGACTTCTCTAGCAAGTAGTTCTTGGACCTGGTTCACACTGGGAAACTTTTTTGTGTGTGAGAGAAAGAAATATCAAACATCTCTTTCTCTCACACACAAAATCAAAAGTTTCTCAACAAACGTTTCCCAGTGTGGACCAGGTCTTGCACAGACAAGAACACCATCAATATTGCCATGGACGAGAAGACATTGAGAGATTCATAAACTGTAGTGCTGCTAAATAAGATGAGAAATTCACCAACATTTTGAAAACCAATTTTGTATAATTGTTATTATCCAACAGTATTTTTGCTGCACGCCTACATCATGCTTTAAGTTTCTTAACATCGTCTCACATAAACCATTGTCTGATATTGGAAATTTTTATGTGTCCGTTAATAACGAAATCGCTTTAAAATATATTAATGTCAGGATGTAGAAGTGTAGACCAAAGCAATAGTTGAAGATACACAAAAATTAGGACAATGGTTACTAGTTTTATAAATAAATTTTGTTGCGGTTTTGCTGACATGTTCTTCCGGTACAACGAGATTCACTATTTTTTATTTATTATTTATTATTATTGTTGCTGCTGTCTGCTGGATTGTTGCACAGCGACAATTTTTAATGAAGAATAATGTTCAACGATTATTTAATATAATTATTATTTGTTTCTAAATTTGTGTAGTTTGTTTTATGTTTTATTTTCTATTAAACTTCAATTGTTTTGACATTAAAGTTTTGTTAAAAAAATGTTGTTTTTTTTATATTTTAATAAAAATTATATTTATTAATGAAGCAAATTATTTATAATGAAAAGTAAAATATTTTTAAATCAAAAAATAACAGGAAAAAGTTTTTATATACATATATTAATAAAATTGTAAACTAAAGTGTTTTAAGAAACAAGTTTAGTTCCTACATCATGCTTTAAATTTCTTAACATCGTCTCACATAATCATCATTGTCTTATATTGGAAATTTTAATTTGTCCGCTAATTACGAAGACGCAGACAGAAACCAAGTGAGACATTTGACGAGTATTTTGAAGAAGTTAAGAAATTTAAAGCATGATGTAGAAACTTAACTTGTTTCTTAAAATTTGTTTCTTTACAATTTTATTAATATATATAAAAACTTTTTCCTGTTATAGTTTGATTTAAAAATATTTTACTTTTTCATTATAAATAATTTGTTTCGTCAATAAATATCATATTTTTTAAAATACAAAAAAAAACAAAATTTTTTAACAAAACTTTCATATCCAAACAATGGAAGTTTAATAGAAAATAAAAAATAATCGTTGAACATTATTCTTCATTAAAAATTGCTGTGCAACAATCCAGCATACACCAACAACAATAATAATAAATAACGATTGCGACAACATCAACAAAATACATATAAAAAACAACAACAGTAATCGAAAAAATAGTGAATCTCGTTGTACCGGAAGAACAAGCTTGGTTTGGAATTTTCTCACACCAGATGGAGAGGCTGAGGAGATGGGAGCGAAAAAAAAAACAACAGTAATCGAAAAAAAAAATAGTGAATCTCGTTATACCGGAAGAACAAGCTTGATTTGGAATTTCCTCACACCAGATGGAGAGGCTTAGGAGATGGGAGCGAAAAAAAACAACAGTAATCGAAAAAAAAAATAGTGAATCTCGTTGTACCGGAAGAACAAGCTTGGTTTGGAATTTTCTCACACCAGATGGAGAGGCTGAGGAGATGGGAGCGAAAAAAAAAACAACAGTAATCGAAAAAAAAAATAGTGAATCTCGTTATACCGGAAGAACAAGCTTGATTGACACCTTGATAATTAGTGATACGGTATATAATACCGCTCAGTGAACTGATCTCTCTTTTGTAAATATTTAATTTCTTCCTTTGTCTTTTCTTTTGTAAATATTTTATTCTATCCTTAGTTTTAGTTATTTAGCTTTAAGTGTTTTTGTTATTAGATGTAAGTTATTAATTGCCATAGCAAGGCTATATTGTATTTTTGTTTTTATAGTTCTTGATACCTTTAGTATGTAAGAAAAGAGAAAAATTAATTGTTTTAGTTTTGTAAGAAAACTTATTGTAATGAACTGAATTTGATGGGAAATAAAACTTGAAACTTGAAACCATTGTCCTTATTTTTCTGTATCTTAAACTATTGCTTTGGTTTACCCTTCTACATCCTGCCATTGATTTCGACGTACACTGGGTACCGAAATCATTTTTCTCCTCAGCAGAACAGTCAACATGCATCATTCGCATGCATCTTTTCGACTCCGGCCTTATTTGGTTACTTCTGTGGTTGTGGGTGTTGGGACTACTTTAGCAACTTTCGAACAATCAATGTTGGGCGTGCAGCAACAATACTGTTGGAAGTGTTTTGTGCCATGGATAATAACATTTGTTCAAAATTGGTTTCAAATTGTTGGTGAATTTCTCATCTTATTTAGCAGCATTATAGTTTATGAAGCTCTCAATGTCTTCTCGTATATGGCAGTATTGATACAAGCACTACTTGCTAGCGAAGTCATCTATATGTCATTACAAGGATGGCATGCCATGAAGAATATTAACGATGTAAATAAAGTGTGGCAACTAAAGAAACGTTTTCTAGATGGTGATACTTTAAACACAGTATTTGGTTTGGTGCGTTAAATTTATATGCAAAATAAGTGCAAGTACACAAAACTCAAATGCATATTTGTTCGTATCAGAGCAATAGAAAATGAAGTCAAGTCAGCGCTAAGATGAGGGGACATTGATTGATAAATATTTTTCGTTGCGTGTACGAGAAAATTTTTTGTTTCTTAAATTACATGGTATTGTTTATATATAATTTTATTTTACGAGAATCTTTAGTGGTTTTTCTTTCCTCAATTGAAATAAAAAAATTTACGGAAATAAATTGCAAAAAAAAATTGTTCCTATACATGCTATACGTCATGAATTATTACATTTGAAGCTGTATGGCCACACGTCAAAATTTTGGTCAAAACTTGTTTATGGGTTAGTAATTTATTCCAGCAATCATTGAAGAAGAAGCATACATATTTACCGCATGGTGATAAAAACCCTACAAGAAATGTATGACCGAAACTAACACATACAAAATGATTTCACTAACACTCTTGCAACATTTTTTTTTATAAAATTGCTAAAAAAAATAGTTAATGGATAATTCCATCAATAATGACAGTCAAATGACCGGTAAAATGACTGTTGATGTACCCAATGTGTGGTAAAGGGTTTCATTTGCTAATGAAAGAGTGAAACAACAACTACTACTAATTATTTCTGTAAAAGCCAAAGATCAAGAAGCGAAAAATTTTAAAATTTACAAAGTGTATAAATTATTGAAAATAAAGAGAATTATTATAAACAGAATTTAAAAATAGTGCAGGAAGTGGAGCTGAAGATAAACACTTCGGAGTTTAATCAATCTATGGTAACATGATTACTTACTTTTAATTTTTATATTTCGATATTCATATGTATTTCTTACAGACAACTTATTTCCACAAATTAAAAGGAGTATCAGCGGATTTAAGATCCTGCGAGGTATGTAAAATGGTGAAATGATTGTTAATTTATGTACATGCTTATTATATAAATAAAATTAACAAATATATATCTTAAAATATTAATAAATTGTGTTTTATTATAAATTGGTATAGCCGTCACATTTGACGGATATATCACATATGATTAGTCAACAATGACCGATAAATACATCATTTTTAATTTGTTAACTGTGATAGATATATCCATCAAGCATGATCAGTCAATCCTGACTAATATTTATGTCATCCTTGGTTAGTAAACAACAAAAGAGTGAGGAGCTCAAATATATGTCTTAAAGTCGATAGAATTCATAAGTGCAAGGAAGAAGAAAATCACATGTACACAAATGTTTCCATCACTTTTGTCCATTTGCCTTAAGAAACTGATAGAAACTTTGCTTTACGCTGTGATAGAAATAATACATCAGTAGTGCCAGTCAAATGACCTATCAAATGACTGTCACTGTTCTTGTAGGGAAATGCGTTATGTGTCAACACTGTTACACATACAATTTTACCATTATTATAAATGTACTTTTGTTATAAAAAACAATTATCTAATTTTTGAAATTATTTTTTTATTAATGAAAAATAGTTTTATTAAAAAACTGGATATTTTTCTATGTATATTTCAAGTAAACTTTGGTACTGTGCCTTTAAATAAATTCGAATATGGTTGTTTTTCATCCATGTTTCATTTACCTTGCGGCAAAAAATGTGATGTTGTCTCACCAAAGCTAAATAAAAATGAATTTATGCTTCTTCTGTTTCAATTTCTGTTGAATATCAAACCAGTGAGTGCAGTGCAGAGATGCAAGCCGATGGGAAATGATCGGCGGCGGCGGCGCAACCATTTTGGGTCGGCGGCGGCGGCTTATTACAGAAAATATCGGCGGCGGCTAAATTGTCGGCTCAATTTAACTTTTTCTTTAGAAATTGACCTTATAAGGTTTATTATATTGAAAAATCTTTGTATAGTAGTCTGTTACATAGAAACCTGTCTCTATATAAGTTTTTTTTTCTGCAGAAAATGGACATTTATAGTAGTTTTCACTATTTTAATATTAGCACAATATTGTGTGGCAACTCTTTTCAATTTGCCATAAGAATTTAAAATAGTGGCAACTCCGTTCAATTTGGTGAAATTATGTTCTGAAATACATGTGTGATTCTAATCTTTTTCAGCGGCTACGTTTAAGCCGGCTTAGCTTTTGAGCCGAAATAAGTCGGCGGCGGCGCGGCTTGCAAAATATTACCGGCGGCCAGCCGCCGCCGATTTGAGCCGTCTCGGCTTGTATCTCTGCACTGCAGTGTACACTTAATAAGGTAGCCTACAACAAATACAACATTATAGAAACAACAGGCGTTTTGTTATTGTGAAATAATCTTAATTGTCAAAACAACTGTTTGCTACAAATTCAAAAACAACAAATAAACAAGTAAGAAAGTATAGTCGGGCGTGGCCGACCATATGATACCCTACACCAGTTATGAATATTAAATGTGATTTATTTATCATAATAAAGCATTTATCTTCAATATTCCCTTGTTCCGATACATTTAAGCAATTTATGGATGAAAAACTAATTTTCTGAAAGATGCTTTATATGGGGGCTAGGGGCAAATATGGACCAAGCCCGATAAAATTTTGTGAATATATTTATATTTACATAATATTTTATTGTGCTGAATTTCATCACGATATTTGTGTTTATAAGTTAGTTTGGGACATTCAAGTAATTTTCTGAAGAGGACTTTGTATGGGAGCTAGGGTCAAATGGGGCCCGATCTTTATGAAATTTGGCAGGGTCATCAAGACTTCTATAAAACTTAGTTGTGCCGTATTTTATCGATATATCTATATATTTAACATAATTATGAGCTCAGAAGCCCTTTTCGGGGGGTTCTGTTCTATGGGGGCTAGGTGAAATAATGGACCGATTTTAGCCATTTTCAATAGGCTTCGTCCTTGGGTCAAATAAAACGTGCGTGCCAAATTTCATCCAATTATCTTGAAAATTTCGACCTGTACCTTGCGCACAAGGTTTACATGGACAGCCAGCCAGCCAGACGGACGGACGGACGGACATAGCTTAATCGACTCAGAAAACGATTCTAAGCCGATTGGTATACTTTAAGGTGGGTCTAGGACGAATATTTTTGTATGTTACAAACATCAGCACAAATCCAATACACCCTCCCCACTAAAGTGGTGTAGGGTATAACAAAACAAACAGAAGAATTAAATAAAAAGTGTGTGTTTATAATATATAATTATACCCTACACCACTTTAGTGGGGAGGGTATATTGGATTTGTGCTGATGTTTGTAACATATAAAAATATTCGTCCTAGACCATCCTTAAAGTATACCAATCGGCTTAGAATCGTTTTCTGAGTCGATTAAGCTATGTCCGTCCGTCCGTCTGGCTGTCCATGTAAACCTTGTGCGCAAGCTACAGGTCGCAATTTTCAAGATAATTGGATGAAATTTGGCACGCACGTTTTATTTGACCCAATGACGAAGCCTATTGAAAATGGTTAAAATCGGTCCATTATTTCACCTAGCCCCCATAGAACAGAACCCCCCGAAAAGGGCTTCTGAGCTCATAATTATGTTAAATATACAGATATATCGATAAAATATGGCACAACTAAGTTTTATAAAAGTCTTGATAACCCTGCCAAATTTCATAAAGATCGGGCCCCATTTGACCCTAGCTCCCATACAAAGTCCCCTTCAGAAAATTACTTGAATGTCCCAAATTAACTTATAAACACAAATATCGCGATGAAATTCAGCACAATAAAATATTATGTAAATATAAATATATTTACAAAATTTTATCGGGCTTGGTCCATATTTTCCCCTAGCCCCCATATAAAGCCTCTTTCAGAAAATTAGTTTTTCATCCATAAATTGCTTAAATGTATCGGAACAAGGGAATATTGAAGATAAATGCGATATTATGAAATATAAATCACATTTAATATTCATAACTGGTGTAGGGTATCATATGGTCGGCCACGCCCGACTATACTTTCTTACTTGTTTTTGTTTTAAATTGGTGGTAATAAATGCAATCAAGAGAGATAAAGCGATATTGATTTCGTATTTTCTTTTGTAACTCATCGAAATATTGATCGTGGTCAAACAAAAGTATTTATATTCCTTATTAGATTTTAAGGCAATCTAGCCATGTGCGTCCCCAAATCTATCTGATGAAAACATGATAGGGCATAAACCGGAGGGTTAAATTCCAAAAATATTCATTATTGATGCAGTTTGTTTGGTTTTTAAATGACCAATATCGGTTCACGATTGTATCTAGACCCCATACAAGTGACCACCAATCCTATAGGCAGCAATAAGTTTGTATATTGGATGAGTCTTGTACGTATTGTGAAATTGAAACAAATACAAAACAGTTTTTTGAAAATAATACAAATTACTAAAGACACTAAAGACCAAGCATATCATAGAATACTAAATAACAATAAACGTTGGGTTAACTCATCTTGTTCCTGAGATATTTGGGTAGATGCTCCAATGGTAAGAGGATTGTACACCACAAGGTAATTTCATCTTGAATTCCAATCAATTTAAAGCATGTTGCATATTAACAAATAAAATTTCTGTTAAAATCCTAACAAAAAGTATAAAGTATTTCCTTAACATACTGTCTGTTGAAAATACCAATGGTGGCGCAAAACGTTTCTATTAAAATCCCAACAAAATGTACAAATAAAGTATTTCCTTAACATGATGTCTACTGTCTGTTGAAAAAACCAATGGTGGCGCCAAACGTTAACGCTAGAGGACTAAATTTCACAAATATTCTCTATTGATACACAATATAATTTTATCTTTAATAAATTGTTTAAAAATCATGGTATTATGAAAAAATATACAAAAAATTATTTGTAATTAGAAAGTTAAACTTTCGAATTTTGATGAGTTAGGTCCATAAACAATTGTCAAGACTGTTTAATGGACTAATCAATTGTTTTCTTCCTAATAATTCTGTTTAAATTTGTCTATCATATCGATCATTTACTACAAGACTGGCATAGATTTTTTATTGTAAATGTAAAAACTAAAAATCAATTTAGATGAGAAAGATATTAACCTCTACTATCTGTATCTGGTTTAATTTTTCAAATCCCTTGAATTTTAAAGTTATTTAAAAAAATAGTAAATTGCCATTAAACATTCAAAGCCATTTTTATCGCAGTCTTGCAGTAAATGATTTCATGTGTTTTATCAATTGTTTTTTTTTATTCAAAATTTGTATTTTAGAACAGAAAAATTTAAACATTTAAAATTACAAAAAAATATGCATTGGATTATAATTTGATACAAAGTTTGATTTTATTTTAAATTAAATTGTTATATTATTTCAAAATTAGAAATTATACATTTGATTTAAATTTAATAGACAATTTTATTTAAACTTTGTAAATTGTTATATTATTGAAAAATAAATATATATAAATATTTTTTTAATTTTATAAAAAGTTTTGATTAATTTGATCTATACATTTTGTTATTTTATAAACGTATCAATTAATAAGCTCTTATTTAAAATTTTATATAATTTTTAATTTAAACATTTTAAATTGTAATATAATTAAAAAATAAAATTTTTATAATATACATTTGATTTTAGTTTTATAAAAAGTTTTGATTAAATTGATCTATACATTTTGTTGTTTTATGAACGTATCAATTAATAAGCACTTATTTAAAATTTTTTATAATTTTTAATTTAAACATTTTAAATTGTAATATAATTAAAAAATAATATTTTTAAAATATACATTTGATTTAAATAGAATAAAAATTTATGATTAATTTAATAATTCTTTAGTGTTAACTAATTAAAAACTAAAAAATTTACATTCTATTTTAATTTTACTAAAAGTTTTGTTTAATTTAAACATATACATATTTAAAAAAAATTAAAAAAATAGCTATACATTAAAATTCATTCAATTCATTCAAAAAATTTTGTAATTAAAACTAAAAATATGTAATGAATTTATAAAATATTTTAAATACTTAACAGCAATTTGCTTTTGTCTCTCGTTTGTTGATTGATGTAAATACATTCGCCATTCCCATATGTATGTATGTAGGTCGACAAGTTAGAAAATCTGAAATGAAATAAAAACAAATACAAACTAGGTTTAGAAACCTACTTTTTTGTTTTAGGATGTCAAGGACAAGTCAACTCCAATTGTGTACTGTAATTAGCATAAATACAGAAAACAAAATATATGGTTTAATTTAAAAGTTACACATATATATATATATATATATATATATATATATATATATATATATATATTAGGCTTTGTTTCAAAAAACAAAATGTTTCTCGATTTTGTGATATCACACCTTTTTAGAAGGTTTTTGTATCAGTGATCACAATGCTGTAATAATTTTCCAACTCCTTCATCTGCATATCTGTGGCTGAAACCATTGATTTTGAGCGACATTTTTCCAGAGCAGAAACTGCAGAATAGATTGGAAATCATGCTTTAATCATTGATTTTATATATATATATATATATATATATATATTAGGCTTTGTTTCAAAAAACAAAATGTTTCTCGATTTTGTGATATCATACCTTTTTAGAAGGTTTTTGTATCAGTGATCACAATGCTGTAATAATTTTCCAACTCCTTCATCTGCATATCTGTGGCTGAAACCATTGATTTTGAGCGACATTTTTTCCAGAGCAGAAACTGCAGAATAGATTGGAAATCATGCTTTAATCATTGATTTTATAGGAAAAATGAAGAAGAATGAGCTTAATTTCACACTTTAATAACGCTCCAAAAGTGCATATAGGATCATCCAAAGATGCACTTTTTTCAAAAAAAATTAAAAATATTTTTTTCTTTGCGCATAATTTAAGTATGCTTTTTGCTTAGAAAAATGGTGCAAAAACAAAAATTCTATCACTAACCCTTTAGATGTGATGATACTACGAAAGTTATAAGTCCCAAAATTTGTCATTGTACAAGTTATATATGGAACATTAATTTGGTGGAATTATATTAAATTTGGAGGTGATGATGAAGAAACCATTGTTAGATGGGAAATTATTAACCCACAAATTAACATTATTAACATCATAACTTCTAAACCGATTCAATGAATATAATTTTTTAACACTATTTTTTAAGGGCATTGAATATTATATTTACGATTGATAAAATCAAGTTTTGAAATTTCTTTTTGAAAAAATTGCATTTTTTTCTATTGCTCTTATGCATTTTTAGTGCATCCAAATTCTGTCAAATTTAGTTCATACATCTTAAATTTTCCTGTAGATTGTATACTAAAGTTAGATTTGAAATATATTCAGCAGTTTTTGCTCTATCAAAAAACGTCGCCCAAAATCGGTGTTTTGGCCGCAGATATGCAAATGAAGGAGTTGGAATTTTAACATAATAATTACGCCAATATTGTCACTGATCCAAAAACTTTCATAGAAGGTATGATATCACAATTTCAAAAATATCGCGTGAAGCCTAATATATATATATTGAAAATACTCTCCTTTTTCATTTATTTGCCTCTAGTTTGGTGTAGTGTCAATCTGAGTGATCGTCCTCAGGTTTCCGGGAGTGTTCTAGCAAAACTCCAAAAGTTTAAAACAAAGCTGAAACAGAACTTAGTATACAATTGGGTTTAAATAACTCTTTTTTTACCTTTTAAAATATGCGTTAACTGCAGTGTCGTGTTAAAATGTGCTGCAATATGATAGTTCGAAATCTGTAGAAAAATAAAAAAATAATAATTTGAATTAAAATTGCTTTAATAAATCTATACTTACATATTCAAAAAGATAAATTCTTATAATTTAATTTTAAGAAATTTTTGGACCCCACTGTGCGCTGCTTTTCTTTTTGAATATTTAATCTTTTTTTCAGATTTCTCACGCGAAAATGTATTCGGCATTTGAAGAATAATCTTTTTACATTGTCTGGAAGATTAACAAGAACGCTTTGTTCAAGAAGATGCTGATTTAGCCTTGGTTGGTGGGAGATTTCATTTCCGTTGACTTTTTCGAACACAATTTCTAGTTTTTTTATTTGGCTTTTTCAAGGAGCCCTTCGACACTTGGTTGATCAAGTTAACGATTCTAGATGACTCTGGTATCCTACAAGATTTAATTTTCTTATAAGGTAGCCACTTACGTATTCTAATGCGTTTTCTTGAAGAATACCAATGTCATTAAGAATCGATTCATCGAAATCGTCGAGGTCTACTTCTTCTTCCGGGTCTACAGGTAGCTCTTCAAAAATATCTTCCGGGGCTGCAGGAATCTCTTCAACCACTTTTGAAGCTTTTAACTCCATGGAAGAATCCAGCCAATTGGTATCATCAGCTTCAACATTACCTGTCCCATTTAGGTGTTCGGTGTTTCTTGCTTAAAATAAATAAAATAATTGGTAACAAAAAAGAAAAGTATTTGCATAAACTTACCCAGGATATACTTTCGCATTCTATATTTGAAATCCATTGGCGAAGGGTGGTCATTTAAACCCCCTTTACTTCTAATGGCGACAAAGAAATGCTCGAGAACGTCTTGATTTAGCCGATTTGTGACGATGTACTCCATGTCATACATTTTGACATAATCTTGGAGCATCATCACGGCATTATTCGTCATTATAATGCCTTTTTGGAAGGGCTCCAGAGTTTTCCGACCCGGAATGATTGGTGACGACATCAGCTCGTTCATTTTTGTCAGTTTTTCTCTTTGACGTTATAAGTCAAGTCCATATGGTTCCTTAAATGATTACAAATAAAAATATCACATTTATATTCTGATAACAATATTATTAGGTGTATTTTAACTTACCTTGCCAGGGTATTTAAATGTACTTATTCTAGAGTTTAGTACGTCAAACCAATCGTTCACCTCTTGGATGAAATCAGCCGTCTGGGTCCAAGGGGCGTAGCATCTTCTAATAGCATTCGCTGTTGTGTGCGAAAAAAGCTGTGTTGCTAATTTCACCTTTTGTCTACCTGAAAATTTGTTAAAATAGCATTATTCAGTATGAATCTTTTTTGTTATACACTTATCTGCACCTTTCACTGCCAGATGTTCATGGCTAATTCTATAAGTTATTGACATATCAGATGTTGATGTCAGGCTAAGTAAATCTGTAAAAGTTCGGGAGGTTAAATGTTCGTCTCCCACAACTAAGCCACTGTCCAGGTAATGGTTCCGGATTAATTTTAAGAGGTGCGGAGCATCAGCCAGAGCGAACACTTTTTCGTCTGCACAGTTGGGACTGGGAAACCAAGGTTTTTCTAAAATGTTTAAGAAATAATTTATTAAAATTTAAGCAAAGATTTAATATATTTGTTTTGTTGTTGACGAATCTTTCTAACTTATCGAAAAACTTAAAATAAAGTTATTAACTAACATAAAAAACTAATTATTACTAATTTTAATGTTATTAAGTCCTATTTGAGGCTTAATATTAAAACACTTAGCATTAAATCTTAAATCTATAAATAATTACTATACCTTTTTTGTTAATCCCAAACCGATCTTAATATTCAAACTTATCTTAACTTTAAGAATCATATCTTTAAATCTTAAATCAAAAAATAATTACTATTTTAATTACCCTTTTTATTTATCCTTCCTTTGTAGAAACGCTATGCAAATAACGAAGAGTAATGTTTTTCAATAGAATTCGACCTCAAGATTGTGTGGTGTGTGAAGTTGTGTAAGGTTAAATTGGTGTTAAATTGTGTGAGAACATTGTTATTGTTTTAACAATACTTACCTTCGGTAACACCCAAATCCTTTAACAACTTACGGTTGCTGGGTCCCAAGTCACAGACAATACCCACTATAGTAAATCCAATATTGTACAGTTGTTGGATTAACTTATTTATCAGGTCTTGGGACAATTTACTGTCAAAGTCATAGAAGACTGGTTGTTTCCATGACTTCCGCAAACCTCGTGCCATTATGACCTGTACATAATTAGCAGGCTTTCGTACAATATCATCAACAGGGTCATACTCGAAGGTTTCCGTTACCTTCATCTGATCAAATGCGAGCACACAGATTCTATCATTTGTTTCCAAATTGTTCGTGTGTCGCATAAAATCGATGGAAGCTGAAAGGATCCCCTCACTAACGTTAATTTTTCCGCACCAGCGTTGTAGGGTCGATCTATGAGGTAACGGAAAACCTTGTTTATATAAGTGGTTGTATGCCCTGGGTCCTACAGCATGCAGGCATATCGCGTTAGATATGTCTGCCCATTTCCATTGGATTCTTCCTGGAGCCATCATTTTCCTTACTTGTCCATCTTTGAAAATCTTTCTCATCTCTTCAATAGAAGTGATTGCTTGAGAAAGTTTAAATTTTAATTCTTTATTCTCCGTTTCTAATACCCGTATTCTTTGGAAGTAGTCTATTCTATTGAAAGATGAATAAGGGATTTATATAACAGACTGGCACTGATTAAAAATAAATTTTCTTACTCGGTTTGAGTTTCTGAATCGACCCTGAAAATGTTCGGTTTGTATTTCTTTTTCTTTTCCTGCCGGTTCCATGCTAAAAATAAATAATGCCTATAGTTCCTTCCAGATATACAGAAAGACACTGTGAAGATAGATAGATAGATAGATAGATAGATAGATAGATAGATAGATAGATAGATAGATAGATAGATAGATAGATAGATAGATAGATAGATAGATAGATAGATAGATAGATAGATAGATAGATAGATAGATAGATAGATAGATAGATAGATAGATAGATAGATAGATAGATAGATAGATAGATAGATAGATAGATAGATAGTTCAGCTCTAGTTCAATCTTAGTTCAGTTCTAGTTGAGTTCTAGCTGTGCTCTAGTTGAGTTCTAGCTGTGCTCTAGTTCAGTTCTAGTTCAGTTTTAGTTCAATTATAGTTCAGTTACAATTCAGATTTAGTTCAGTTCATATTCAGTTTAATTTAGTTCTAGTTCAGTGCTAGTTTAATTCTAGTTCAGTTCTAGTTCAGTTCTATTTCAGTTCTAGTTCAGTTCTAGTTCAGTTTTAGTTCAGTTCTATTTCAGTTTCAGTTCAGTTTTTAGTTCAGTTCTAGTTTAAATACATGTGTATTAAGAAATATCTTAATATGTATATTTTTAAAAATGTTGGGAGGTGCCACCCATTTTGTGCCCAAATGTTTATGTGGACGTCAAAGTTGTCTATACAAAATTTGAGGACTCTAACTGTTGTACTTTCTAAGATACGCATACTTATATTGTATGTGGTCGAGGCACCTCGGCCATTTTCATGAAGATCGGTCCAGCCGTTTCTATAAAGACTAAACAAACACACATTAATTTTTGTATATGTTCTTTTTAGGTTCAATATTCCAGAAAAATATAATGGTATTTTTACTCTGAATGAATTTTAATACCATTCAAAATCAGTTATTAATGTTTTATTTTGGGATCATATATAATTTTTATCAATATCACGCTAAAAATTAATAAATATTAATAATAAATTCACCATAATACCTTTAATAATGCATTTTAAAATAAATATAGTGCACCAATGAAAATCAGAATCACCGAATGTTTATTGGTTGTCCAAATGCGAACTCATGCTCGTCAATGACACGCTAATGTTATAATCATGCATGTTTCACCTAAAAATTAACCAGTTCATTATCAGTTGAACCGATGCATTTACTACTTTTTTTGCACCTCTTTTTTGCAGGGATAGAATACTCAAAGATTACCACTTGGAAAACAAAAAATTAGCTTTTTTTAATTTTCATTTTCTCAGTATTCAATATTATAGATTTCCATTCACTCGGTTTCTAGGTTTGAATAATGAAAAAGTGCCCATTGATAGATTCTCATTTATTCAGGACTCTGTGTGGTTAATTTCATCTTTCTAAAATTGAAGAAATACCAGTTGACAATGCACTATGGTTCAAGAGACCACTTTATTTGGCCAAAACAAATATTAACGAAGTTTTTCTCCGTTTAACGGAAATTTTTAAATATAAAAATGTAAACAATAACAAACTTTGACAGCTACGTAAACCAGGCGAATTAAGAAAAAAATTATCAGCTGATTGAATAACACCACCTTATCTGAATTCGCCTTGAACATAACGCAATGAAACCAACCTACATCCCAAGGCGAATTCAGATAAGGTGGTGGCAGTTCGGCAACAACAAAATTTTCCATGTAATTTGTTTTTGCATTTGGTACGCACTGATGTCAAAAACAATAATTCCGGCGAATTTAATGAAAATATTTTGTAGAATTTTTATATTTTATAAAAAATACACATAAAAATATAAAAATTTGTAATAATAATATACCCTGAATGGAATAATGTTGTTCCAAATGAAAAAAATCTTCTCCGGCAGATTAATTTGCAAAACGCAAGTTTGTGCCTAAAATTATGTAAAATTTATATTTTTGTGAAAAATAAACATAAAAATGTAAAAATTTATGGATAAATTATATACTGAATGAAAGAATTTTTGTTGTAAATGGAAAATTCTACTCCGGCGGACTAATTTTTAAGATTTACACGTTGTAGTCAGCTGCCGCCGGACGGGTAAATACCTCATATGGGTTTTGTTATAAAAAGCGTTCCGGAACGAAATTTTGTTAGTTATTCACATTTTTATTTATTCACTGTTTTATTCACATTATAAAACAGTTTGTTAAATTTTTTTCGATCTCAAAATTTTACCATAACGTAGAAGACAGCTGCCGACGGTCGGGTAAATACTTCATGTGGGTTTTTTATATAAAGTGTTCCGGAACAGATTTTTTTTAGTTAATCGCTTTATCTACAAAGTGTAAATACAATTTATAAAACAATATTGTTTAATTTGTTAACATTTAATAGAAAAAATATTATTGTTATATTAAGTTGGAACATGCGTACCAATTATTCATTATTATATAAGAAAAATATTTGTTTACAAAATGCTTGGTATTTTCAGATTTTTACACAAATTATTCAAAATACTAACCAAGTTTTTCTCTGTTTTAACGGAAATTTTTAAATATAAAAATGTAAACAATAACAAACTCTGACATCAGTGCGTACCAAGTGTAGAAAAAAACAAGTAAGAAGTCTATATTCGCCTTTGCCGAATCTTATATACCCTTCACCATAATGTGTTTAAAAAATATTAATTTTATAAAATGTCAATTTATTTCATATTCCCGACCCTGTCATAACTTAAGCAAAACAAGAGAAACAACAACAATGCTAAACGAAATAAAAAACAGGAAAAACGAAATACACAACGTAATGAAACCACAGCCATCGAAACATTCGAAACAATATACATAAAAAAACAAAAACAAAATACACAAGGCGATGAAGCCACAGCCATCCAAACATATGAAACGAAATACATACACAAAAAAACAAAAACAGAATACACATCGCAATGAAACCAACCTTTATACAATAAGCAGAGTTGTTGTTGCTTTTTTGATGAAATTTTCAGAGGTTGTCTCGGATTTTTGCTCATTTCTCCGTATTTATGGACCGATTTTGCTGATTTTCAATAGGAAACTTCTCGAAAGTATGTCCAACAGAGTTATTGAAGATTTGGATCCTGAAGATATCTGGGGTCTTCAGAAAATTGATTTCAACAAACACACGGACAGACAGACAGACGGACATAGCTTAATCGACTCCGCTATCTATAAGGACTCGAAATATATATACTTTATAGGGTCGGAAAATTATATTGTAGAAATTACAAACGGAATGACAAACTTATATATACCCTTCTCACGAAGGTGAAGGGTATAATAATCAGCTGATTGAATAACACCACCTTATCTGAATTCGCCTTGCTACATCCAAATATACGAACCAAGGCGAATTCACATAAGGTGGTGTTATTCAATCAGCTGATTATTATTTCTTCACTTGACTGGTACGCACTGATGTCAGAGTTTGTTATTGTTTACATTTTTATATTTAAAAATTTTCGTTAAAACAGAGAAAAACTTCGTTATTTTTTTTAATTATTTATGTAAAAAATCTGAAAATACCAAGCGTTTTGTAAACAACTATTATTTTATTTAAATAATGGCATAATTGGTATGTATTTACAAATATTATTTAAAAAAAAATATTTTTTTTTTTAAATGTTAACAAATTAAACAATATTGTTTCATATTTTATATTTACACTGTGCATATAAATTGATTAACAAAAAAAATCTGTTCCGGAACACTTTATATAACGAAACCCATTTGAAGTATTTAAATCTGTTCCGGAACACTTTATATAACTAAACCCATTTGAAGTATTTACCCGGCTGGCGGCAGCTGACTTTTACGTTATGGCCAAATTTTGAAAACCATTAAATGTTAACAAATTAAACAATATTGTTTTATATTTATTTACACTGTGTGGATAATGTGATTAACTAAAAAATCTGTTCCGGAACGCTTTATATAACAAAACACATACCCGTTCGGCGGCAGCTGACTTCTACTTTATGTCCAAATTTTGAAAATTACTCCGCCGGAGTAGAATTTTCCATTTGCAATGATTCTTTCATTCGGAATATAATTTTTCCATTAAGTTTTACATTTTTATGTTTATTTTTCACAAAAAATAAATTTTACATAATTTTAGAAACAAACTTAAATTTTACAAATTAATATGCCGGAATAGAATTTTTCATTTGAAACAATCATTATTCTATTTAGGATTTATTTTCTTCACAAATTTCAATGTTTTTATGCTTATTTTTTAAAAAACATAAACATTTCACAAAAAAATTTTATTAAATGAATTCGCCGTACTTACAGTTTTTGACATCACACAGTGGGGCAGAATCGAAATTTTTTGGAAATAAAGTAGGGTACCTACGACATGTAAAATTTTTAAACTCGTGCCATTTTTTTGTTTTTTACCCAAATACTAAGATTATAAGATATTTTCTGAAAGCGCTCGACGAGATCTTGCTTGGACATACTACTTATCTCTTATAATATCCGAGTTATAGGCATTTAGTTAGACAACAAAATTTCCAATAATATACAAAAAATTTCAGATCAATATCATTTACAGATCCAAAAATATACGTTTTTTAATTTAAAAATTCAAAAAATTTTAGATTTTGCCGTTTTTTTGCCAAAAATGCGTGTTAACTCTTTTATTAATAAAATAAAATTTTCTTTAAGAACATATAACAATTTTATAGTTTTCTAAAAGGTATCTTTACGCAGAACGCTTTGGCGTAAAAAACTTGTCCTATTTTTGGAAAATGTTGCAACTGCGTCCTTCCGAATATGACCTATTTTTTTATCAAACTTCAACTTTGGGCGACATGTTATAAAATCCCAAAGCTGGGATCAGAAACTGAAAGCAGTTTTGGAAACCTCAATATGTTTTCTATTTACTCCAAGAGTATTTTCCCAGCCCTGAAAGAAATGTGGACCCTATGGGCAAAAAAGTAAAAAATCCCATTTTTGGGATTTCATTCCTATTTTTGGGAATTGCGGGATGCCCTTTGATCTTTTCAATTTTTTTTGCATTTTCTTATTTGAAATGACAAATTTAACAAGCGTTGAAAATTTCATTGAGTTTTGTTCATAAATAAAGATTTTGTCATATATTACATATTTGTTTAATTTCTAAAACTATGATTTATATCAAAATTTTATTAGGGTCGCAGATAGCTACAACAATTTACTCCATATTTATCCCTTAATATCTCTTTCTAGTTAGATATGGAAATTCTCGATTCTTTACAAAAAATTTCAAGCCAATACCTCAATTACATTCAAAAATATGTTCATTTAAACCTGTGTCCTTTAATTTCATCTTTTTCATATTTTAGTATTAAGTATGACAGAACATACATTTGGTGTTGAATAAAATATTTGGACAATTTTTAAAAATTATTTAGTTAATTATTTTATTATAATATTGTATATAAAATAAAAAAAATTATAATTTTATTATGAGCCACGCACAACAACACCTAAATCACCCCACACAAATTACCTTTCCCGCCCACCGAAATATAAAACACAATTTAATACAATATCATCAGTTAGTATAATAGCTTTTTTTATTTGAACTGTTTATCTTAAACATAATACAATTAATTCTTACAACCTACTTATATAGTTAATTCCTAACACTACTTATTTTCTATAAAATAATCTGTCATATCGGTATACATATCCAGAAGGTAATATAAGTCCTTTAAATCTTCCTTGTTTTGAGATGATAGAGTTTCATAACAAATCCATCTTTTTCGCATAGTTGAAAGAACAGGATCAGAAGATAGAAGTAAACTATTAAAAATATCTTCATTCTGTGATTGCCTGGAGCATTTTCTTGAGATGAATAGTTGAACATGCTTAAAATCTCGATTCCTCGCCTCCTGGGTTTCTTCTGTTAACTCTCCAAGTAGAAGAATATTCGATTCAATTATTATTTGACAATGACACAATACTTTGTGTACTGTTGGTGTTAGTTCCCTCCATGGATAGAGAGATACAAGTAATTTAGAAATTTCAGATGTATATTCCCCAAATCGATTTCCATTAATTTTATGTTTACTATTCAGTGCCATTAAAATAGTGTTAACTCTTCGAAGCAACTCCTTGTCGATTCCAGTTATTTTTGAAGTAATTTTAAAATCACGAAAAAACCTTCTCGCCGTAATACCGTCATTTGTACTACCGCAACTTGGAAATGGTTGGTCGATGTTTAATCCCATCTGAACTTTAAATTCATCTTGGATTCTGCTTTTTTCCGCAGCTCTCAGTTCTTTAAATTCTTCATTATTTTTTGTTGATTTAGTAAGATTCTCTGGCACACTTCTATATTTGAGGTCGTATGCTATGTGTAAAAAGTAATCCAAAAATCGTATTCTGGCATGAAGAGGTGAAATTCCGAAAGACAGGACTTCTTCATTAATACTTCTGCTTTTGTTTATATTTGAGAACTGCGACTTTTTCTCATTACATATTGAGTATCTCCAGAAGGAAGAAGTTTCTGTTATGGCATTGCTGACCTTTCCATCAATCATTGTTAAGCTTAGCTGATATGATACGTTAATAGAGAATTCCTCTATTTTTATGCAAATGGGCTCCAGTGCATTTATTTCATCTTTTAAATATTCCACTAAATCTTTTGTTGTTTTCTTTGACTCCTTTATATATTCAAATCCAATGGGTCTACAAAAATTTGTTGAACCCGGAGTTGTATTGATCCATATATCTTCAATTTACTTCACATTAAGACAACATCACAGTTATGAATTTTCCTTAGTTGGTCTTCTGAAAAGTCTGACACAATTCATGATGCTGTGTTTTCAAGCAAAGATGATATGTCAATACAAGCTTCCACATCATTAACAGCAATAGGTGATGGTAGGATAGTTTGTTTTTTTTTCCTGGATCGCCTTGTATGATGGTAATATATTGTGTCCTTTTTCATGCAGAGCTTTCCTTAATATTTGGTACTTATTTCGACTGAGACCCAGTTCCAACATAAGCGCTACTGCTTCCTCTCCAGTAAAATTTGATTGTGATGTTGGAGTTGGTATACTCTCCACAATTCGCTTAAGTCGTTTTGGTGATGCATTAGGAAGAATAGTTGCAATATGTACGGCATCCATAGGTTGGTTTTCCTTTTTCAGCATTTCGTTAAATGTATCAGCAATTTTCTCATTTGAGATTGAAAAAAGTTTTTGTGTGACCCTCTTTTTTTGACCTTGAACATAAGTCTTCGTATGACTTGCAAGGCGCTCCTGTTGATGTGTTGTAAGTTGAGATTTCCGTAGTAGTTTCCATCCAACTACAAAATTTAAATCGAAATTTCTTTTGATTTCCATCCACAGACTTACTTTTTACATCAAAAAGTTTTCAATTTTTGATATGCCTGTTTTGTCTACTTTTCTACTATATGTAGTTTTTATATTGAAATGTCTTCAATTCTTCCTGGCCATTTTGAAGATACACTCCATAAAACGGAACACAACTCTTCGTACTTTAATGTAATCTTCATTGTGGATTTATTAAATATGGTACTTAAAATCTGAGAAGTTTACTTATATACCAATTCTTGTCATTTCCGATACAGGTATTCCAAAGTAAAAAATTACGAATTGTCTACCTATTAACATTTAGGACTATATTACTATAACCTGTAATTCAGTCATTGATATTTCTTATTAGTGAATGAATCGAAATTATCATTACCTGTATATTTTTACCTACATGATCATAAACGAAACAGAACGAAATGATCTGTCGAAAAAATTTAGGTAAAAAATAGTTATAAATTTCTGAAAATTTAAGCATAACAGGACCTTTCAATTATAAGGATAAGCAAACAAATAGAAAATAGGTAAATATAAGATTTAAATATGTTCTGTCATATTTAATACTAAAATATGAAAAATATGAAATTAAAGGATACAGGTTTAAATGAACATATTTTTGAATGTAATTGAGATATTGGCTTAAAAATTTTTGTAAAGAATCGAGAATTTCCATATCTAACTAAAAAAAGATATTAAGGGATAAATATGGACTAAATTGTTGTAGCTATCTGCGACCCTATTAAAATTTTGATATAAATCATAGTTTTAGAAATTAAACAAATATGTAATATATGACAAAATCTTTATTTATGAACAAAACTCAATGAAATTTTCAACGCTTGTTAAATTTGCCAAATTGAAAAGGTCAAAGGGCATCCCGCAATTCCCAAAAATAGGAATGAAAATCCCAAAAATGGGATTTTTTACTTTTTTGCCCATAGGGTCCACATTTCTTTCAGGGCTGGGAAAATACTCTTGGAGTAAATAGAAAACATATTGAGGTTTCCAAAACTGCTTTCAGTTTTCTGATCCCAGCTTTGGGATTTTAGAACATGTCGCCCAAAGTTGAAGTTTTGATAAAAAATAGGTCATATTCGGAAGGACGCAGTTGCAACATTTTCAAAAAATAGGACAAGTTTTTTACGCCAAAGCGTTCTGCGTAAAGATACCTTTTAGAAAACTATAAAATTGTTATATGTTCTTAAAGAAAATTTTATTTTATTAATAAAAGAGTTAACACACATTTTTGACAAAAAAACGGCAAAAATCTAAAATTTTTTGAATTTTTAAATTAAAAAACGTATATTTTTGGATCTGTAAATGATATTGAATTTTTTGTTTATTATTGGAAATTTTGTTGTCTAACTAACAAGAGTCCATTTGGTCCAAAATTACGCCCGCTATTCAAAAAAAGGCGGACCAAGGTATGGTAAATTTTGTATCACTAAATTTTAAAATGCCTATAACTCGGATATTATATAAGTAGTATGTCCAAGCATGTTTTTGTCAAGATCTCGTCGAGCGCTTTCAGAAAATATCTTTGTATTTGGGTGAAAAACAAAAAAATGGCACGAGTTTAAAAATTTTACATGTCGTAGGTACCCTACTTTTAGCCGCCACAGCGCCGTCCCTGGGGCATCTGCAGGGTTCATCTTCAAAACTTAAACTCGAATACTCCTTGGCTACGCTCACGCCAAATTTTATCCTGATCGAATCAGCCGTTTAGAAATGCCAGATTTATTTCCAAAAAATTTCGATTCTGCCCCACTGTGCATCAGTGCGTACCAAATGCAAAAACAAAATTGAAAAATTTTGTTGTTGCCGAAATGCCAGCACCTTATGTGAATTCGCCTTGATACGAACAGAAACCACAAAAAACAAAACACAATACGCAGCGCAATGAAACCAAATATGTACATCAACACATACATCTTTTTTCCAATACACAGTGTTGTTGTTGCTTATTTATCTCTATATATCAGTGCTGCCCATACACATACTGTTACACATTAATTTGTATTGGTAAAGCAGCAGAGAACAAAATGTAACCCAAAATAAAACTGTACTAATAAAATGACTGCAAACTAAAAAGTATATTCTAACTGTCAAATTGATATTATGAATTTTGACAGACAGCGTACATTAAAGTTCATATATAAAAAACTATCAGCTGTGCTCTCTCATTTATCTACATAAATTCGGCTTTCTCAAAATTTTGTTGTTGTATTTCTGTGTGGATTTCTAAAAAGTTGCGTACAGATCTTACTTCGACAAATGCTGATCAGCAACTGAGTTGATTTTGTTTTGCAAGTTGAGAGATAATCAACTTACACATGCTCAAATAAAAAAATACACAAGTAAGCTTATGGTGTAGGTGAGTCAACGCAACGTCAGCAGAAATTTCTTGCCCTATCTCGCGTGATAGGGACCCTGCGGTAAAAATACACATTATGTACTCGCTTATCTAAGCAGTATTTCGTGGCAGTCAGTGGTGATGCTTTCACTTATTCTTCCACTTAGATTTAACATAAAAGTGTCCTAGGCTGCCTCATCGATGTGCTCTCGCTTAGAATGTAAGCCACAATATCATTAAGACAAATTAAAATGTCACTTACATAATGTGTGGAGTTCTAAGCGAAGTTAATGAGACGCCTATAAACGCTTGCAAATAATAATGTAATGTATGTAGATTACAGCTCTATTTGCATTTGTAAGTTACATGTGGTACTATGCATACTGAATTATTAATAAAAATAAAAATAATTTGTTATATATTTTTTATTAATTTAAAAATTTAAAAATAAATAAGAATTATGAAAATGTTTATAAATTCAATTCAATTAAAATTCAATGGAAAAGTATGTAATCCAATCCAAATTGTATGCAATCCAAAATCCAATTGATAAGAAAAAAGAAAAATAGATATGGACATTTTTATGTGTTTTTAATATTAATTTTGCTTTCTTTTTCTCTGGATTTTTTTGAAAAAAATCTATTCTTATAAATTTTGAAACAGTGTTGCATTTTCTTTTTAAATACTTGAATGGTATAGCCATCTTCCTTTAGAGCTTCTGTAAAGGAAAATAGGAAATTACTAAGAATATATTTAAATGAGGAAGTGTAACATAAACTTACCGTAAATTACATCATGCAGCGACTGGAACTCCTTTAACCCCCTCTTGCCATTCAATCCATCATAATTTAATGACAGATATACATCTTTATTCAATAATCTATCAAAATTTTTTTCTAAACCGCCTGGCCTCAATATTGTCTTAATTTTTGGAATCTAAAAAACAGATATACTTATATATATACATATTTGTAAATCAATTGATTTTCTTTATTGTTTTTAGAAATTTACATATGAATTTGGGTCGGCAGAAATAAGGCTGTTAAGTTTTTCCATATCTTCAATATTTAAAATTGGGAAATCTGGGTCATTTCCCACATGCACGTTTTTTTTACAAGTTGTTTAATTATTATTGTAGCTTGAATTTGATCAGCTGAAAAAATTAATTATAGAAAAATTTAATAATTGTTTTATATGTGTATAATTTCCTTAAACAGTAAACGTCCTAACTTTCAAAGTGAAAATTTTAATATTTTTCATTTTGAACACACACCAGATGTTTTTAGGATCCTAATATTGAATTATTCAATCGGATACATTTTTAAAGATTTTTATTTAAATTTAAAATCATCAAAATCGGAGAAATTTCGGAGAAATTATCAAAATTGACAGCTGCGAAAATGGAATTAAAAAAAAACGACTTTTACCCCTTAAACATGTATGATTTTGCAATGTAATAATGTACGTTTTATTTTTACATTTAATGATTTAATTTGTTCAATATTCGAAAAGACTTTTCTATTCTGAGTAAGAATGTTTAAAAATTTCTTTCCGAATTATGGGCCGAAAAATACAATATTTACAAAAAACTGATAAAATCTGTTTTAGAGATCTAGATGAGTTAAAAAATGATATCAGTTGGCTCACAGTGATCTATGTTCATAATGTATATATACATATATATATATATATATATATATATTATAATACTTAAAACATATATTAATACATAAGATAAATCTGGCAGCATGCAATTATTATAAACCATGCTATCAATCGTATACTGAATGTCATGAATGATTTGTTATTAAAAACAAGAAGAAGTCTTTGTTTACATTTTTGTTTTTTATCAGTACTTGTTTTTTGGTCATTAGAAAAAGGAGAAATAAACAAAGTTAAACACAATTAAGGAAAATAATCTAGATAAAGCGGAGAGACTCAGGTGAGTCGAAAAATTATTAAAACTTAAAATATTTTATTAGTTTCACTTTATTTATACATAGGTATGGGCCAAGCCTTTTTATACAAATTGTCCACGTCGAACTTCTTTCTATACCAGGATGAGCTTACGTTACAATACGCAAATAAAACTGCGATTAATAAGAAGGTCCAGCGCAACATAGAATTATAGAATTATTAGACATTGATTGCAAATCCTTAAAAATACCACAAGCACAACCACTAATGGCGTTTTTTTGTGCATGATTAGTCCAACTTTAAGTATCAGTGATTTAAGTGAATGGATATTTGAAACAAAGTATAGAGGCATGGGTACCTACAGCAGAAAACAGCAATGATGGAATTGAAGTGTGTATATTATAATTAAGCCTACAAGAAATTTAAGTACTGGTGGCAATGGTTTTGAATCTTAGGAATTTGTGGGCGCTATACAAATGCCAATTTCATTAATTGATAGAAAACATGAATTGGTCTATGAGAGAAGACAACCAAAAACAGTGCAGAAAACGGCGACATATGTGAAAGTAAAATAAATAATATTTAACAAGAAGCACTTTTTAAGTGGCAATGCGAACGCATCAAGGCTTCAAGGTAACAATAACATTTACTTACGAAAGCATAGTTCTTTTGAAGTTATTTTTATTAATAAATAAATTTAACCATTTTTTGTACTACTTTGGACTCAGCCGGTATTACGAATGGCCTTAATATTTAATGATTTTTCGATAATATCATTGACAAGAAACCATGATCATAAGAAACGAGATTTATATCCATGTCTCTTTAGTCGACGTTATAATATTAGCATCGCCCTAAGGCAGTCCCACAATAGTTTCAACAGCAAATACATATTTGCAGTCCTCCCATGGAAGTTGTCAGACAAATTATAAAAATACCTGCCTTATGTTAATATTCTAATTTAATCATAACAAAGTTTTTCATTACATATATATAATTTTTAAATAAATAAAAGTATTTAAGCAACATCATTCCCAATTGTTTATTAAATTAATAAATTTGAAATCAAATTGGAAATGGACCAAGTCTTTTAATATTAGTTAATTTTAGTTTGGACGTTTTGCGTTTTAGGTGACATTATATATATCTATGTACATATATACCTTTTAGTTTATCCAATTCATTTTCTATTTTTGTAACCTTTTCCAATAAGACTGTTTGATTGTTTAATATTTTCTCAAGCATTAACATTATACTTTAATTTTCGTTGTTATTGTTTTTATAGATTTTCTGACAATTGACATTGTTATCTTTAATATATTAAAATTAGTAAATATCGTTAGTATGAATAATAGGTATCAAGATGATGCTATCATTGTATGGTAGAGATACGTATTTGAACAAAATATCTTTTACAGGAAATTTTTCGTCCTCATTTAAAGCGGATGGTAACGTTATATATATTCCCATATCAGGGCCTGATTTCAATGGAGTTTCAAAGAAATTATTGAGTGAATTAAATTTCTTTCCAACAGCAAAACATTCATTATTTTCTTCTATAAATGACGTTATTAGAAATGGAAATCCGGGTGATATAGCGCAGATATTATTCGGCTTTCTTGTTGTTAACGTAAACAAATCTGTTGCAAAAGACTTAACCAAACCATTTTTGTTTCTTTTTAATTCTAAACGTTTCCTTCTTATGGGATATTTGTACATACAAAATTGATTGTTGAGTTGTTGTAATACATTCGTCGGACTTCTAACTTTTTTCTTTATAATTTGAAGAAAGTTTTCAAATTTATATGCCGAAAATGTTTGTGGATGACCTATATCGCGTACGCATTGACAAATATGTAGTAAATTGTGGATGTTTTGAGTCAATCTTTTTTCAGGATATAAAGAACTAAAATGTTGTACAAAATCCTTAAGCATACTTTCGGAAATGTCAATCTGCTTTAAATGATTAGCTTCGGAAAGTAGTAGTCTATAGGAGCAGTGAAGTAACATCCAGTGATAATAGTAATCACTGTTTAAAACATATTTTAAAACAACTATAGATGTATATAAAATGAACTGTCTATATTCAATTGGCTTTCCACCTTGGCAACTCGTCCAGAATCCTTGGCTTTCTTGCGAATTCACAGGGAATATATGAATTTAAGGAAATGAGCTTTTCTGAAATAAAATTTACCTGGTCCTTATGTAATTTATCAATTAAAGACTCCCCGTGAATGAGGCAATTCAGGATTTTTTTTGTGACTCCTAGATCAATTAAATGCATCACATCAATAGGAAATTGAGTAACCATCTTCACGTTGAGTTTTTCTAATGAAATTTTTTCTTCCCTAAAGAAATCTATGTGGTAATCACTATCTTTCCGGGTTGAAAAGTCCATATCTGTTCGAATAACACCAATACTGTCACTATAAACCGTGACATTGGAAACTCGTCGACCTGTTTGTGTACATTTTGAGCAACCTTTAAATGCATTATGGCCAACAGTACCGCAGAGAAATGATCGTGCTGGCGAATCACATACAATTGCCCGTATTTTAATTGACACCGTAATATCATTTATTGTATATCCATTTTCTTGTAATTCTGACATTTCACTAAAAAATCATGCAATAATGGTTTACATTTTGTGGTTTCTTTTCACCAAAATATGATCCTATTAAGAACACACGAGACTCTGATATGTTGTGTATATGACCCATAATGGGCCACAAGCCTTTCTTTGAACTTTTGAATAATGGCAAGCCGTCAATGCCGATGTCTAAATTAGTTCCTTATATTTTATAATTACACTTTTTATGGCATCTAAATATTTTCGTACTCCCAAATGAAAATATTCTCCCGGATTAACACTTCGCACAATTATTTCATTTCGTCTTCTAATTAATGTATTGGTTGAAACCGGAACCTCAATATTTTCGGATTTTAGTATTTTTAATAATTCGTCACAACACTTTCTCCCTGGATTATATTTGTTGTACCAGGCACTTAATTTTTCCGTTATGGACGAGGAGTTGATCGATTGAGTTTCAAAGAAATTAATATTTAAATCATCTTCACATTGAATGGTATCACCGGGATTGTTAATTTTATTATTAACACTTGTATTATTTTCATTGCCTTTTTCTTCTATTGTCCCTTCTTTTTTCTTATTTACCAAACGCCTTAAATTTCTGGACGAAAAACCTTCCATTTTTTATTAAATATTTTCACCTTTTAAAAAACACGTCACTTCTAATACAAAACTTCTTTGAACATAAACATTTATTTTGTTTTCCATTTCTTTTATGTATACAACAAAAAATGTGTGTTGGTTTGTATGTTTATATGTTTGTATGTTTGAACGTTATAGACTACTAAACGGTTAAACCGATTGTCTTTAAATTTTCACAGCGTATTTCTGTATGTCTGGAAGAGGTTATAGGCTACTTTTTATTTTGAAATTTCAAGTGGGCGAGGAGCCACGCCCATATTAAGAAAATATTAAATCCCTATATTTGAGATAATATAACAGTTAGAGTCCTCAAATTTTGTCGGAGCCACTTTAGTGTCAATATGATTATTTAGGACAAAAAGTGTGCGGACTAGCGTTAGGGGGCGTGGCACCTCTCATATAAATTAAATACAAAAATTAGTTTATCTTGGAAACTACTACAGTTAGAATCTTTAAATTTTGCACGAATAACTTTAACATCCATGTAAACAATTTGGATAATAAATTAGCGGACCACCCATGAGGGGAGCGGCACCTCCCATACAAATTAAATACAAAAATTCGTTTATCTAAGAAACTTATAGAACTAAATTCTTCAAATTTCGCATGAAGAACTTTAATATTCATCTGAACATTTTGGAAGAAAAAGAGCGGACTTTCATCTGGGTGGACTTGGAGCCCCCATATGAATTAAATAGAAAAATTCGTATATCTGAGAAACTATTAGAGCTAGAATCTTCAAATTTTACTCGAAAAATTTGACATTCATCTGAACATTTAGAGTATAACGTTTTAATCAACTAATAGAAGTTGATTTTTCAAATTTTGCACAAATTACTTTAATATTCATCTGAACATTTTGAGGAAAAAGGGCGGATTTTCATCTACATGAATTAAATAGAAAAATTCGTATATCTGATAAACTATTAGAGCTAGAATCTTCAAATTTTACATGGAGAACTTTGGCATTCATGTGAACATTTAGAGAGTAACGGGCGGACTTTCAATGGGGGGCTTGGCACCACATATATGAATTAAATACAAAATTTCGTATATCTTGGAAACTGTTAGATTATTCAAATTTTTCATAGTTAGATAGAAATAGGCGAACTTGCAATAATTTGCGTTGCATCTCTCATATATAACATATTGTAAGCCTGGAATACTATTGTAGTTATAAATAAAAACCCACTTAACGATTTTGAAGATTCTATTGCTTTTATAGTACACTGGGTATAGCTAGTTTATACATATTTGTAAGTTTTTTCTCTAAGCCACATTAGTTGAAAAAAACATTAACATTTTTTTTTTTAATTTTTCATGACATTTTCAGAGGTTGTCTCAGATTTTTGCTCATATCTCCGTTATTTATGGACCGATTTTGCTGATTTTCAATAGGAAATTTCTCGAAAGTGTGTCCAACACAATTATTGAAGATTTAGATTCCGAAGATACTGGGAAATAATTACATTTTTCGCGGGGTGGTGACCCAAAACACATGCCAAAAACCGTGAAAATGCCTTACTGACAAAATTTCTCATTGATTAAATGGTCAGCCCAAAGTACTGGCCTCAATCCAGTTGAGATTTTGTGATGGACCCTGAAGATACGGTTGGGAAACCCCAACTCAATTTGGAGGACCTTTGGCAACGGGCTCAGCGTGAGTGGGAGAGTATTTCAAATAGAATAAAGAACAATTTATAGAAAAGTGCAAAAAGTGATTTATTTAACATCGGACCTTGCAAACAATTTTAAAAATACTAGCCTTCCCTAAAGATTTCGTGGTGAGCAAAACTGAGTGCATGCGAGTTATTTTAGTTTTGTTCGTTTTTTACTAAGAAATTTACGCTTTTCGGCCTCATTTGTGATACGTTTTTCAAATATTATGTAGAAAAGAAATCACAAAAAAAATGTTTGGATTTGATTTATTAGTTTTGTTTTTATTCCAAATAAAGTGCAGAAATTACACTCATATTTGCTCGCCATATAGATTTTTATACATTGCGTATATCTTGAGGTCTTTCATATACGTAGGACATGTCCTCAAAATATGCGCAACATATAGGATACATTGTGTTGTCATATATACGATATTTTGTGTTGCCATATACTTTTCAATACATTTTGCGGCGTTGGATTTTTTCACATGTCGCCTAAGAACTTCACGCAAAAGATTAACAGTGGTGCTACCACGAAAAAATAACGATTTCAACGCATATTTTTACCAAACAGCGGAAAAAATCGTCTAACTTTCATAATATCACCTACAATGCAGCATATTTTTGTTGACAAACGTAAACAAACAAAAAAACACTTTTGTTTGTATTTCTAGAATTTTATTTATAAAATTTTATTAAATAATTTTAATTTGGAACACAGTATATGTTCGAAAAGGTAAAGGAAAGTGTTATTGCTGAAAAGAGGTTTGTTAGCAGATAACACTTACTATGGTCCCCAATGGTCTTGCATCCAGTTGAGTCTGCAACTTAATCAACCTTGTAATCAAACTACAGATCAAAATTTGAAGATAACTTAATTAAATTCGGTACATGATCTTCTATTGTACCAATCCAATATTTCACCTAGCCCCCATACAACCGGGGCAACCGAATAAAGCTCATAATTATGTTAAATATACTAGTAATTTAACACAGATCGGCAATAGTATCACGATGAATTCACACAAATGACTTTTAAATAAACAAAAACCCGCCAGTAAATTTTGTGAGGATCGGTTCACATTTACCTTAGCCCTCATATAAATAGCTTTTGAGATAAGATTTTCATCAATAAATTGCTTAAATATATCAGAATTAGGGTAAAATTCAAAATAAATGCTTTATTATAAAAATAAATCACATTTTAAATGTAATTTTTTATTACAATTTTTTGATGATGCAACTTTTTCATATTTTTGCTCCCGCGGAATTTATAATTGGAGGATTTTTTTCTCGAGAAAAATGTTTTCCGTGAGAAAGAAATTCTTTGAGAATATTCATGATTGGGCTGATAATTTCCATTTGAAAAAAGTTTGAACAACACTTATACATATACATACGTATAAACAGAATTATAAATATTTCAAATTTGAAATAAATTTAAAATTTCAAATTATTTTTCAAATTAAAAAATAATTTTTCCAAAATAATTTCTATTATGAATGAATTAGAATTTTCATCTGATGACTCCATCGTTGATAAAAATTATGTGGTTCCTAGTCAAAAGCGAACAAGAAAGGTTTATAAGAAACCAAATATAACAAATGATATATATTTTCAAATTAAACAAAAAGTAAGTAAAATTCATTCATATTATATAATGCTGTAAGTAAAGCTAAGTTTTGTCCATATAAAGCATTAAACTACTGGGTATCAAAAATTCCCTATTTTTAAGCTTATTACGATTGTAATATTTTAAACGAAAATAGACTGTACTTTCAGGTTAAAATTAAAATCTGAAAGAGATCTTAAATGAGAGATAGGGTTTAATGTGGTCCGATTTCACTATATTTTACAGTATAAAAATAACTTGCATTAAAATTTATCTCGATTAATCAGATAAATGTCCCTTCATATCTGTATTACGAAGGGACATTTGTATGGAGTTTGGTGAAATTGAGGACCGATATTTTTTGTTTTGAAATTTATGGGGAACATAAAAACATTTATTTGAACAATCCTAATACACACATGTTTTAATATTTGTCACATAAATTATAATTTATTTTTTTGTAATTTTAATTTTCAAATGTATGTATGTATTGGAAAATACCCTTCAAACATTTAAAAGAGAAAACTATTGCGCATCACCCCAGACGCCACGTCAGAAACACTTCTGGACGATTGTCAGACGAGAACGCACATTTTACAAAAACAAAATACATTGATTTCGAATTTTCGTCTTCTAGAAATATACTTTTAAGTTACTTCCGGATGATAGTTAGAAGAGTGCATCCATTTTGCTTAAACAAAAAACCATGCCTGTTGAATTTTTTTCATCTGGAAGTATACGTTTTAGCGACTTCTGTATGAGAGTTGGGTGAGAACACACATTTTACAATAACAAAATACATTGTTTCCTAATTTGTATCTTCTTGATTTGTATGTTTATGTCACTTCTGGAAGACAGTTTGAAGAGTGTTCACATTAATGTTGTATTTTATTCATCTGGAAGTGTGGATTGTAGTCACTTCTGTACAATTGTCAGACGAGAGCACACATTTTACAAAAACAAAATACATTGATTTCTAGTTTTCGCCGTCTGAAAGTATACTTTTAGGTTACTTCCGGATGATAGTAAGAAGAGTACAAAAACAAAAAATATAAATACTCCATTTTTTAGCGTGAAAAAATAAAAATAAATAATGCAGAAATTTTGTTAAGTTCAGTGATGTTTTGTGTTTTGTTCAGTCATGTTCAGTTTTAATTATTCATCGTAAAACTTAAATGAGTTCTTGAATTTAATGTTCATAGAAAAATAGTGTAATTAAAATATTGTGAATCTTAAGTAATAAAAAACAATATGACAGTGTTGTGTTAAAAATCAACTGTTAATAAACATTTAAGAAGGTTTTCTTAATTGGCGAAGTGTATTAAATATATACCAAAAAGTATAAGGAAGGATTATATAAATAAAATTAAAAAGTAAGTTGTCATATTAAAATACTATTTTAGGAATATGTTAACAACTCTAAACGGCTTCCATTTCCATTATTTTCAAAAAAGTCTAATATGTTTCATTAAAAATGTTTTTATATTAAATTTCGACTCTCTCTTAATTCGTTTAGGAGGTATAAGCATTTAAAGACTTTTTCAAGTTGTACATTTCGGCTTTCATTTGATGAACATTGCATTTTTAACATATTTAGATTTATTTGAGTTAAATCTTAACTTTCAATATTTTTAAACTATTTGCGCGTTTAGGTCTGGAATCACTATATTGAAATTAATACTACTGTTTTATACATAAATTATTTTTTGACTTGGGTCACTCGACACGAAATTGCCCATATAAGATATTTAATATTGAAATCAGATAGTTTTAAACCCACCTTTTTTAAATAAATACAATTTTATTAATTTCCATATAGCTTTGGATTTAATTATTCTAATTATAGGTACTTTTTTAGTTATTAACACCAGGTCTTTCTATGACCTATCATAAGCTACTAATATTCTTAATATTTAGCATGCTGTTCCCAAGATATTGAACCTAAGTATTAGAAGAGAGCAAACAAAAAATGTCAAAAGCAATATCCCGTTTAGGGTCGTTAAGGTGTTTCTATCGTTAGTGACTGTAAATAATTTAAAAAATAATCGATGACTTAGTAATTTCAGATCTTTATAGACGGTTTAATTCCAAGTTATTGAAAAAATGTTCATGAAAGGTAATGTTTTTATTGATTCAAAACAATAAATAAATAAATTAATTAATTTTTAATTATTTTATTTTTTAGAAAGCAGTAGCTAATATTAAAATACTTCTAACTGAATTAAAATATAAAAAAGGGATCTGGTAAGTTATAAATGTCTTATTTCATCACGTTGGTTCTACTAAAAAATGTAAAAAATGGATCTGACCGTTTAAACTTTGGTGGTAAATGTATTGGACATGAGAGAATCCTATTTTTATTGCTTCCTAAAGTATAACTGGTAATTTCAATAAATACAAAAGTATGTATATTCAATATTAATTATAACATTATTTTGGTTTATTTCGTTGAAGGATTAATGCGTTCCATAATATAACTCTAACAATTTGATGGATTAATCATAAAATTGATGAAGAACTACAAAAATATTTTAGAGTCCAACGTTTTACAATTTTTGGAAGTATACCAGTCAGCAGTTGGAATATTAATACAGATTCCCTGAAAATTATCTTATTATAAGGTAATAATTCTAAATTTTTGATACATATGTACATTAGACCGACTCCCACTGTATGGAAAGCAAAAACGTGTTTTTGTTACCCCTCCCAAAATTTACCTTGCTTTGTTTTATGATGATTCCCAAAATATTTTAATTGACCGCTGAACCAAATTAAAAAAGGTATTTTGGAATTATTTTTTTTAAATTTTTGTTTGTTTTGAAACAAAATATCCAATACGGGGTATCGTTTAAAAGGTATTTTAAAGTCGCGTCCAATGATGTATTAATCATAAATAACCGTTTGCTTATAATTGTCATATTCCAAAATATTTAAAATTGTTAGGTTTTTACTAAGAAAAATTAAATATATGCACAATTTTGCAAATTTTGCGCACCACTAGACTTGGCTTCAAAAAACCTTTCAAATGATACCACATACTGTATATATTGTTTAAGAAATGCTGTATAATTTAAAACAAAATAACTAAAAAGGGACTTTTTTGTAACCGGTTCAGCTCACGAACGGCCACCGATAGACTAGAAATATTTTGGGAACCATTATAAAACATAACAAAGATTTTTTGAAGCTGGATAAAATATTGAATTTAACATGAAGAATCGGGTTCCCATACGATATTTTCTTTAAAACTGTCCAGCTCACGAATGGACAACACTTAACCGAAAATATTTTGGGTAACATCATATTACATAACAGCGAATATTATGAGGGGGTTAACTCAAGCACCATTTTTTGTGAGTCGGTCTAATGTACATATATTACTTTTTTTTAGATTAGTTGTTAAATCTGTTATTTTTTCTACTATTTTAATTTCAATTAATTCAATAAAAACTATAAAATTTCATTTTATTTATTTTAAAAAATGGATCTGACCGTTTAAACTTTGGTGGTAAATGTATTGGACATGAGAGAATCCTATTTTTATTGCTTCCTAAAGTATAACTGGTAATTTCAATAAATACAAAAGTATGTATATTCAATATTAATTATAACATTATTTTGGTTTATTTCGTTGAAGGATTAATGCGTTCCATAATATAACTCTAACAATTTGATGGATTAATCATAAAATTGATGAAGAACTACAAAAATATTTTAGAGTCCAACGTTTTACAATTTTTGGAAGTATACCAGTCAGCAGTTGGAATATTAATACAGATTCCCTGAAAATTATCTTATTATAAGGTAATAATTCTAAATTTTTGATACATATGTACATTAGACCGACTCCCACTGTATGGAAAGCAAAAACGTGTTTTTGTTACCCCTCCCAAAATTTACCTTGCTTTGTTTTATGATGATTCCCAAAATATTTTAATTGACCGCTGAACCAAATTAAAAAAGGTATTTTGGAATTATTTTTTTTAAATTTTTGTTTGTTTTGAAACAAAATATCCAATACGGGGTATCGTTTAAAAGGTATTTTAAAGTCGCGTCCAATGATGTATTAATCATAAATAACCGTTTGCTTATAATTGTCATATTCCAAAATATTTAAAATTGTTAGGTTTTTACTAAGAAAAATTAAATATATGCACAATTTTGCAAATTTTGCGCACCACTAGACTTGGCTTCAAAAAACCTTTCAAATGATACCACATACTGTATATATTGTTTAAGAAATGCTGTATAATTTAAAACAAAATAACTAAAAAGGGACTTTTTTGTAACCGGTTCAGCTCACGAACGGCCACCGATAGACTAGAAATATTTTGGGAACCATTATAAAACATAACAAAGATTTTTTGAAGCTGGATAAAATATTGAATTTAACATGAAGAATCGGGTTCCCATACGATATTTTCTTTAAAACTGTCCAGCTCACGAATGGACAACACTTAACCGAAAATATTTTGGGTAACATCATATTACATAACAGCGAATATTATGAGGGGGTTAACTCAAGCACCATTTTTTGTGAGTCGGTCTAATGTACATATATTACTTTTTTTTAGATTAGTTGTTAAATCTGTTATTTTTTCTACTATTTTAATTTCAATTAATTCAATAAAAACTATAAAATTTCATTTTATTTATTTTAAAAAATGGATCTGACCGTTTAAACTTTGGTGGTAAATGTATTGGACATGAGAGAATCCTATTTTTATTGCTTCCTAAAGTATAACTGGTAATTTCAATAAATACAAAAGTATGTATATTCAATATTAATTATAACATTATTTTGGTTTATTTCGTTGAAGGATTAATGCGTTCCATAATATAACTCTAACAATTTGATGGATTAATCATAAAATTGATGAAGAACTACAAAAATATTTTAGAGTCCAACGTTTTACAATTTTTGGAAGTATACCAGTCAGCAGTTGGAATATTAATACAGATTCCCTGAAAATTATCTTATTATAAGGTAATAATTCTAAATTTTTGATACATATGTACATTAGACCGACTCCCACTGTATGGAAAGCAAAAACGTGTTTTTGTTACCCCTCCCAAAATTTACCTTGCTTTGTTTTATGATGATTCCCAAAATATTTTAATTGACCGCTGAACCAAATTAAAAAAGGTATTTTGGAATTATTTTTTTTAAATTTTTGTTTGTTTTGAAACAAAATATCCAATACGGGGTATCGTTTAAAAGGTATTTTAAAGTCGCGTCCAATGATGTATTAATCATAAATAACCGTTTGCTTATAATTGTCATATTCCAAAATATTTAAAATTGTTAGGTTTTTACTAAGAAAAATTAAATATATGCACAATTTTGCAAATTTTGCGCACCACTAGACTTGGCTTCAAAAAACCTTTCAAATGATACCACATACTGTATATATTGTTTAAGAAATGCTGTATAATTTAAAACAAAATAACTAAAAAGGGACTTTTTTGTAACCGGTTCAGCTCACGAACGGCCACCGATAGACTAGAAATATTTTGGGAACCATTATAAAACATAACAAAGATTTTTTGAAGCTGGATAAAATATTGAATTTAACATGAAGAATCGGGTTCCCATACGATATTTTCTTTAAAACTGTCCAGCTCACGAATGGACAACACTTAACCGAAAATATTTTGGGTAACATCATATTACATAACAGCGAATATTATGAGGGGGTTAACTCAAGCACCATTTTTTGTGAGTCGGTCTAATGTACATATATTACTTTTTTTTAGATTAGTTGTTAAATCTGTTATTTTTTCTACTATTTTAATTTCAATTAATTCAATAAAAACTATAAAATTTCATTTTATTTAGATTTATTTTTATAGATTTTATTTTGGTAAGTATACAAATAGAAGAAGAGAAAACTCATCTTCTAGAAGACGAGAATACTCATCTTCTAGAAGAAGAGAATACTCATCTTCAAGAAGAAGAGAATACTCTTCTTCAAGAAGAAGAGAATACTCTTCTTCTAGAAGAAGAGAAAACTCATCTTCTAGAAGATAAGATAGGAACACTTCTAGAGGATACTAGGTAGTCACTTCAAGAAGTGACTTCCTAGTCACATCTAGAAGAGTCTTTGGCAATACCTTACTTCCAAGAGTCATCTAGAAGTTTCTTCTGCGGGTCTTCCAAGTTACTATTAGACGTTCCCCAGCTCGGCATCAGTTCTTCCCGACTGGTGACAAGAATTCTTATACTTCCGCAACATCGCTGGCGAGCTTTTAGCACGTTTGGAAGTTTCACACGGGTAACTTCCGCAATAGAAAATGTTTGTAGGGTAATAATGGAAGTTTACAGACCATCTGTTAAACGGATGAAAATGAAGTAAATGCAACAAGACAAATACAAATTGTGAACAATAAGAGTTCTATTAGGGGACAAATTACATTATTCAGAAGGAAAAGCTAGCAATACAAGGTGTTCCTTGGCTGCTTCTTTTGTGTTAGGGACCGATTCTGTTCTAAGCAAATTTCAACGGACTTGTTATGTTTTATAATCATAAATTCATGGTCACAAAATATACATATGTATATTGTACATATTATGTATCTTCATTTGCAGCAATTTGATTTTATTAGCGTCAGAATTATCTTTTTTATTATACAAATTTAAAAATTTCAGCTGTAAAATAGTTTATTTAAAACTTATACGCATACACTCTTTTATATACAGACACAAAATGTAAAATTTGAAAACCCCTTTAAGTCGAAGTGTTGTTCTTTGAGATACAACACTCTGACTGCAAACGAAAGGTTTTTCATTCAGTCTACTACAAATTGAATTAAAGAAAAATATCGTAATTCAATTTGGAGTAGATTTGAATTAAAAAATGTTGAATCATTCAAAGCTGAATGTAATTCAAACGTGAATGAATTCAGTATATGAATGGATTCAAATAAACTGAAAGCCTTTGAATTAAGCTATTGAATTAATTCCTGAGAATTAAGAAAAGGATTGTAAGAATAAACTTTATATTTCTGAATTAAGATTTTGGTGAATTAAGCTCAAATTGAATTAATTAAATCGAAGCTCTGATTGCATCAAATCAAATGTTAAAAAAAAATTTAGACTCCGCTGGTCAAAATTAGCGATTTTATTGACGAAAAACAAAGGGTCCTATCTTCAAAAGCAGTTTTATATAAAGGCTAAAAGACGCAACTAATCATTTGTAAATACAAATTGTAAATTGTCAAAATAACTGAGAGATTTACCGTTAAAAAAATGTCTTTTGAAGAAAAACAAATCGCGCTGATTGAAACTAAACTTTTTATTTTAAATAGTTTTTTGCTTCTTCTGTAGAATTTAAAAAATGTTAAATAGGGATTTTTGCGTTTTATGTGATGATATATGTATAAAAACAAATTATATTGTTTCTATCATATAACCAACTAAATTTTAATTTTTGTATAGTGAAAGATTTCTATATTTGACTGTATTATTGAACAAAATATGTATATAGAAATTTAAATTTTTTGTGTAAAAATATTTGCTTGTTTATTACTGAGACCACTTTTTTTTGAGTACGGAGCAAATAAAAATACCTTGCCTCGGGAACCGTTTTTGGAAAATTTTATTAAAAACTTTTGTAATTAAATTGTAGACGTATTTTGACACCTACAAAATTTCGCTCTCATGGATAATATTGACAAAAAAAGGTAAATTTTTTAATCAATCAAAAAAAAAAACGCCAAAAATAATTGCGCAAATTTTGTTTTTTTTTTATTTTTCAAAAAAAGTTAAATTTTAAAAATTGAAAACATGCTACTTTAGTAGAAAGCTGAATTTTTGAAAAGGGTAAATTTTTCAAAAAGTAAAAATTTTAAAAAATTACCAAAAATGGGCAAATTTGCGCAAACTTTTTTCTTGCTTCTGGAAATAAAGATTTCAAATTTTATTGCGGTATATTACCATTTTTGAACACTCCTGTTTTAAAAACTTTGTTTCTTTTTTGTTAGAAAAATGTGGTTTTTTAAGTTTTGAACGAATTTTTTTTAAAACATTTAAAATTGTCGTTTATCATTCTTAAGGCAAAAAAAAAAAATCAATGTGAAACCTCTGTTCGTTTATCAACAAACAAATATTGTATAAACCTCTAAAAAAAATCCGAAAAATTAACAATTCGTATGGTATATAAAAAGTGTATAATGAACAAAAATTTAAAAAAGTGAAATTTTCAAAAAATCGCCGAAAACGGTTTTCTTACGCAAAATTTTTCGTTCCTGAATATAGAGAGTTCATATTTTCTTGTGGTATACATATAACACTAAAGACCTGGTTCACACTGGGAAACTTTTGTTGAGAAACTTTTGATTTTATGTGTCAAAAGTTTATGTCACACTTTTGATTTTATGTGTGAGAGAAAGAGATGGTTGAAATTTCTTTCTCTCACACACAAAAATCAAAAGTTTCCCAGTGTGAACCAGGTCAAACTACTAAAAACTACTTTTTCCTTTAAAATCCGCATGTTTTTTTTGAGGAGGGTTAAAAAAATGTGAAATTTTTATTAAATTTTTAACGATTAATTTTAACATTAATATATGAGATATACATATATGTACATTAGGGAGATAACAAATTTGCCGAAATTTTTGGCATACCACCACGAGATGGCCAATGTTGTATAAGTAATGAAAATAATTTTTTTAGGTCATTTTGAATCAAAAACATCACGCACCAACCCCAATTTATAATATAAACCAAATTTTTTAAAGTTTTTATATTTTTTATTTTAAAATTTAAATATTTATATATAGGAATTTTTACCGAAAAGTATACTTTTGTCACATCACGACTCGCCATTGCCTATATCTCAGGACTTTTTGATTTTACGTAAATTTACTATTTTACATCCTTTAATTAAAAAGTCCATAAAAAATAATTTGTTAATCATATTTGTTTTGACCATATCTTATTCTTATGGACCGATTTTATTGCTTTTAAACAGCTAAATTCTTAAAAGCACATCTAATTGAATTATCTAACACCCAATTTACACTATGATTTTTTTTCATGTTTGCCCAGACGTCTGTTTTCATGTTTGTCGATGATTGGTGGTGAGCGGGGTAGAGAAGAATGGGGGGTAAGAAAACAAACATGATTTGGGATTTTCATGATTGTTTTTGACATTCCTCTTTAAACTCATTCGTACTGTTGATATTATGCTCATGTAAAAAAATATTTATGTATTTTTTTTACATGAAAACATTAAAATTTGCATTAAAAAATACTATAGCGTGTTATTAATTTTTTTTAAATCAAATTAATGGTTTTTATGTTAAAAATTTCATTTTATTTTTATTACGAATAAGTAATTAAAAAGGATTATACAATTAAACATCAAAAAAAGACATGCATAGTTGCATGTAAAAAATCACCGTATAAATGTTCATGATTTTTTAGAAGATTCTCAAAAGAGAATTGGAAAAAACAGACGTCTGAAAAGTCTTCATGTAAATTGCGCCTAAGATTTGGATTCCGAAGATATATGAAGCCTTCAAAAAACTGATTTTAAAACACAGACGGACATACATTCGGTGAGTGAGCCTTTTTAATAACCGCGAAAAAATAATAACGTAGTTTCTCATAGTCTTTAATGCTATATTCGACTATACTATGCCAACTTGCATATTTGCAAAAAATGTCAATATTTATATCCCTACATATATAAAAAAACTGAAAGTAGCAGTAGGGGTTTTTTTAATATCTGTTTTGTTACGCAGTTATTTTGTCATTTTTATTCTGCAGTCAAAGAGTGAAGATCGTGTGCGTTTATCGAATGCATGAATCAATGTTTCCACTAGCAATATGTAGTTTAAATTTTATTTACATTACATTTAATCCAAAAATAATAAAAATTTTATATATTTGCTTGGTAAATTTTAGTTATTCTTATAAATAATAAAAATAATTAAATAAATAACTGTAAAAATAGAATATTTCTCAGTTAAACTCATATTTTAATAATCAATTGGGTGTTATTTCGCCACATTTGAATAAATTATTAAAGTATATTCGTTAAGCATATTTTACACAGCATTTAATAAACAAATATTTTAAAAATAAACATATTTATTATTAAACAATATAATTCTTAAACAGCATTTAAGAATTATAAATATGGCAACACTAACAAAAAATTTCGCACGCTTTTTGAGTCACCATCTAAACGTTACAAAGGGCATTTCAAAGACAATTGAGACATGTCCCCTCAGCTAAGTGGCGGTTCACAAAGGGAAATTTTTTTGGGAAACTTTTGATTTTGTTTGTGAGAGAAAGAGATGGCTGATATTTCTTTCTCTTTCTCTAACACACAAAAATCAAAAGTTTTCCAAAAAAAAGTTTCCCTGTGTTAACCGACACTAAAAGTACTCATAGTGCTTTTGTTTTTTTAGTGTGGCTTATGTTTTATTAAGGACCTTGGATTTCATATTTCTAAGTGCAATATTATAGAAAACACAAAATAGACAAAAAGTTCCACTACTATATACATACAGTTAATCTCAAAAATAAGTATACAGAAATACTGACAATTGGTTTTATTTAAAAAAGGATATTATTTTTTCAAAAATCAAAAAAGTAACACATTTATTTATTAAAAATAATTATGATAATTATTATTCACTACTTTTTTCCGGGTTATTTTGGTTACTTGAGTTTTCATTTAAGGTGTAGTTAAATAGGTGCAAAATTTACGTCACAAAAGTAAGTATACAGATAATTTCAATATGTATTTGGCTTAATGATATTAACAAAATTCATGAAAATTTTACCTGTTTGAATGTAATTATTTTATAATAAAATATTCTGTACACTATAACATGGAAAAAATTCACTTTTTGTTCCGAAAAATTGAAGTTTTTGGTAATTGATCTGAATATTATTTATAGGAGCATTTTTTCCTATTTAAGAACATCTGACTATTTAAACCCCCGGAGTTTTGGATCGGGTATTCAATAACATCCCTCGTTTGTTCATTATGATACATTAGAAGACGATATTTTAACTTTTAAATTAATTGTTTCTTTACAATAATTGCAATCCATTGCGGAACATTGCCGTTTTTAACATAGCATAGCGTTCATATTCGATATTTAATGGCGATTTCCTAAAATATATATCTTAAAATGCGATATTAATAATATTTGTACTAGTATCCATTAATTAAAACAAGTTTTTTGGTTCCAATCATCCATTACACACTCCTAAATACTACCAATAATCGTGAAATGGTGACCATGTCAATAACTTACACTACATATCGGTTCTGAAGTTGATTATTGTCCAAAATAGTAAGATTTTTACATTAAATCAGGCTCAACAAGTTTTTTGGTTCCAATCATCCATTACACACTCCTAAATACTACCAATAATCGTCAAATGGTGACCATGTCAATAACTTACACTACATATCGGTTCTGAAGTTGATTATTGTCCAAAATAGTAAGATTTTTACATTAAATCAGGCTCAATTGGTGGTATGAATACGAATTGAACAATTTTGAACTCGGATACATCTTAATTTGTTGCTAGAACAAATAAAATGTCCGATCCATAAAACATGGTTATTGTATCGACTATATCAAGATATGATTGGTAGCATTATTGTATACTTTGGAAATCGGAGTATTTCGAAAACCTGTTTAAATTAAAGGAAATATATAAAATTATCCAAATTTTAAAGTTTATGTTATAAGTCTTAAGAAATCGGAGTTAAGTTTCGGTTTTTTAAGAACGTACTGTGTTCAAAATAGCCAAATCCATGCACATAACATTAATTTCGAAATAACAACTCTTTTCAAAAGTTAAAAATTCTATTTCCAATGCATCATTTGGAGGGTTCAATGACCACCAGATCCAAAATCCGGTGTCTAAAGTGTAAAAAAATCGTAGAAATGAGAAAAAACTGTTCTACTAAATAATTCCGGAGCCAATCGGCCCAAATTTCAAGATTTCGGAACTAAAAGTAGATGTTTTCCAAGTTATTGTGTAAAAAAATATTTTATTAAAAAGTAATTATATTAATACAATTAAAATTTTCATAAATTTTGTTAATATCATTAAACCAAATATATACTGAAATGATCTGTATACTTACTTTTGTGACGTAAATTTTGCACCTTTTTAACTTCAGCTTAGATGAGAACTCAAAGAACCAAAATATGAATAAAAAAAGTAGTAAATAATAATTATCATAATTGTTTTTAATAAATAAATGTGTCACTTTTTTGTTTTTTGAAAAAATAATATCTTTTTTTTAATAAAACCAATCGCCAGTATTTCTGTATACTTATTTTTGTGATTAACTGTATGTATATATTCGCTTTTAATAAGGATCCTGTATTTCCGATTTCAAATTTTGGGATTCAATATTACAGATGGGTTTTTTCCAGGTGCTTGTTGCAAACGTTGTTCAGTACCTTAAATTTTAAACAAACAAATAAACTGAGGAGTTACATTGTAATCCATGTTATGTCCTCCATTTTATTCTAAGGTAGTATAGCTGTTGTGATCGATGGTTGCGGATTAAGTTGCAGACTCAACTGGACGCAAAACCATTGGGGACATTAGTAAATGTTGTCTGCTAACAAGCCTCGAAACTCTTTTCAGCAACAAAACATTCCTTTGCTCTTTCGAACATATACTGTGTTCCAAATTAAAATTATTTAATAAAATTCTAGAAATACAAACAAACGTGTTTTTTGTTTGTTTAAGTTTACCAACAAGAAAAATGCTGCATTGTTGGTGATATTATGAAAGTTGATGATGATTTTAATCGCTGTTTGGTAAAGATATGCGTTGAAATCGTTGTTTTTTCGTGGTAGTACCACTATTAAGCTTTTGCGTGAAGTTCTTAGGTGATTAGAATTTGTGTGAGAAGATTTAATTTTGAGTTTTATATTTTTTGTAAATTGTGTGGTTTGTTTTGTTTCCTCTCTTTGAGTGTAAGTTGTTTTAATGTATTATTGTAAAACATCCTATTAAGTTTTTTTTAAATTAAAAAATTGTTTTTATGAAATTGAGAACCTGTTGAAAAGAGCAAGTGAATCAATGAATTATTTTTTTGTAATTTTGCTTGTATAAGCATTAATAAAACCGAAAACAATTTTATTGCACTTTAACAAATTACATGGATGGAAAACGCACACAGCATACATTTCATCTCACAACACATTTTCTATTGCGGAAGTTACCCGTGTGAAACTTCCAAACGTGCTAAAAGCTCGCCAGCAATATTGCGGAAGTATAAGAATTCTTATCACCAGTCGGGAAGAACTGATGCCGAGCTGGGTAACGTCTAAGCGTAACGTGGAAGATACTTCTGGAAGACCCGCAGAAGAAACTTCCAGATGTTTCTTGGAAGTAAGGTATTGCCAAAGACTCTTCTGGGTGTGACTAGGAAGTCACTTCTTGGAGTGACTTCAAGTATCATTTAAATAAAATGAAATTTTATAGTTTTTATTGAAATAATTAAAATTAAAATAATAGAAAAAGTAATTAATTTAACAACTAATATATATATATATATATATATTTATATATATATATATATATATATATATATATATATATATATATATATATATATATATATATATATATATATATATATATATATATCTATATATATATATGAAAAAATTAGAATTATTACCTTATAAGATAATTTTTAGGAAATCTGTATTAATCTTCCAACTGTGGACTGGTACACTTCCAAAAATTGTAAAACGTTGGACTCTAAAACATTTTTGTAGTTTTTCATAAATTTTATGATCAATCCATCAAATTGTAAGAGTTATATTTTGGATCACATTAATCCTTCAACGAAATAAACAAAAATAATATATAAATAATATTTTTTTATATTTATTGACATTACCTGTTATACTTTAGGAAGCAATAAAAAAAGGAATTCTCTTATGACCAATACATTTCCCACCAAAGTCAGATCCATTTTTTACATTTCCTGCAAATAATCGACATTTTTAACGGAACCGCGTAATGAAATAAGACTTATGTATATAACTTCCCGATGCCTTTTTATATTTAAATTCGGCTAGAAGTATTTTAATATGGGTATAATATTAGCTACTGTTTTCTAAAAAAATTCAAATAATTAAAAATTAATTTATTTATTTTTTTATTTATTGTTTTGGATCAATAAAAACATTACCTTTCATGAAAATTTTTTTAAACATTAAAATAACTTGGAATTAAACCGTCTATAAAGAACTGAAATTATTAAGTCAAGGATTATTTTTAAAATTATTTACAGTGACTAACGATAGGAACACTTTAACGACCCTAAACGGGATATTGCTTTTGACACTAATACTACAATACTATTTTTTGTTTGCTTTCTTTTAATTAAGGAGTTATACACGTTCAAAAATTATCTACTTAATTATCTACTACTGGTGCAAATAACTAAAAATGTACCAAAGCTATATGAAAATTAATAAAATTGTATTTAAAAAAGGAGGTTTTAAAAATATCTGATTTTAATATTAAATATCTTATATGGGTAATTTCATGTCAAGTAAACCATGTTAAAAAATAATTTATGTATAAAACAGTAGTATTAATTTGAATATGTATAATGATTCCAGATAGCGTTTGAATACTTTAAGTACAAATTTTAATGTATTTTGTTACGATAGTGAAATACAAATAAAATTTTAGCAAAAAGTGATCATACGTAATCTAGAAACAGTACCTAAAAGTGCAAATAGTTTAAAAAAATATTGAAAGTTAAGATTTAACTCAAATAAATCTAAATTGGTTAAAAATGCAATGTTCAGCAAATAAAAGCCGAAACGTACAACTTTAAAAAATCTTTAAATGCTTATAACTCCTAAACCAATTAAGAGAGAGACAAAATTTAAAATAAAAACATTTTTAATTAAACATACTAGACTTGGTTTAAAAATTATGGAAATGGAAGCCGTTTAGAGTTGTTAACTTATTCCTAAAATATTATTTTATTGTAAAATATGACAACTTACTTTTTAATTTTATTTATATAATCCTTGAAGATAATTACTTTTTGGTATTTATTTAATAAATTTCACCAATTAACAAAACCTTTTTAAATGTTTATTAACAGTTGATTTTTAACACAGCACTGTCATATTGTTCTTTACTACTTAAGATTCAGAATATATTAAAAAAATGGAGTATTTATATTTTTTGTTTTTGTAATCTTCTTACTATCATCCGGAAGTAACCTAAAAGTACACTTCCAGACGGCGAAAACTAGAAATCAATGTATTTTGTTTTTGTAAAATGTGTGCTCTCGTCTGACAATCGTCCAGAAGTGACTACAATTTACACTTCCAGATGATTAAAATACAACATTAATGTGTACACTCATACTGTCTTCCAGAAGTGACATAAATATACAAACCAAGAAGATACAAATTCGGAAACAATGTATTTTGTTATTGTAAAATGTGTGTTCTCACGTAACTATCATTCAGAAGTCACTACAACGTATACTTCCAGATGAAAAAAATTCAACAGTCATGTTTTTTGTTTAAGCAAAATGGATGCACTCTTCTAACTATCATCCGGAAGTAACTTAAAAGTATATTTCTAGAAGACGAAAATTCGAAATCAATCAATTTTGTTTTTGCAAAATGTGCGTTCTCGTCTGACAATCGTCCAGAAGTGTTTCTGACGTGGCGTCTGGGGTGATGCGCAACAGTTTTGTCTTCTAAGAGCGGGTTTTTGAGATGGTAATCAAATGCCAATTAATAATCAGATTAGTTAATTTAAAAATAAATTTAATCTTATGTTAATCCCCTTTGATGTTTTTGAGTACAAGATTAAACTTCGCAGTGTTGCCATACAAAACAACAGAAAACTTCACTGTTTGTTATCAAAACAATGCATATTTTATAAAAAGAAGAAGACAATTGTAAATTTAATATGAAAATTAATGAAAACTTAAATTAAAAACAAAAAATGTATTTTGAAGTGTCCATAATTTATACTAATCAATAAATAAAACATTTTAATGTTTATATTTATAAAAATTTTATTAATTTTTTTGCATCGGATGATTACACTTTTGCATTTCGTGCTTAAGATTAAACCACCTCCATTGGGCGCTTAAACTTGCAAACAAAATTAACTGAGTACTCAAAAACATCTTTCGAGGATTAATTTTAATATAATCGCTAATCTTTCACCTAAAGATTGGCCCTAAATGTTTGAAGGGTTTTCACATTTCAAACGCACACATACTCCTACCTATGCATAACACAAATTTACTTAACAAACCAAAGTAAATTAATAAAGTAGCATCACTTGAACAGCTGACTATTTTTTTTAAACTAGATAAATGAAGCAAATTGTCAAAGTTTGTTTTGAAAATTGTTAACATTGTTTACGTCGCCATTTTTAATTGTGTTTTGCTATTTGTTAAAATTTGTGAAAAGTTGAAAAAGTGAATTAAAAGTGGTTTTAAAGTAGTTTAAAAGTGTAATAAATTGTATAATATATAATAATATAATTAAATCGTTAATATTTTTAACTTAAAAGTAATATTTTTTATTTATGTTTTGTTCACATTGTTGTTCAAGGAAATTTTATTTTGACACAATCTTAAATTATTCCAAAAACAAAATACATGTGGTTGTTGTAGATGTTGTTGTACAACAAGAGATGTCGCTACTTTATTAATATACTTTGTTAACAAACCACAACACCCCTCAAAACCCTACACCTTTCACGCATTTCAAACCTACACATACTCCCAGCCATGCATAAACCTAATATTGTACTTCTTTTATTTTTGAACTTTTAATTGTGACGAGTTTTTGCTTTTATGAGTAATATAGAATAATTATTGGTGTGTTAATAAAAAACGGAACATTAATTTTCCGTTGAATTTAACCTTGAATTTGAATACGTATGTATACAGTTCCATGCAGCTTGGTTGTTGACCCAAGTTAATTGCATATGTAAAATATTTGTTATTACCCTCAAAACTCTTTTAAACAAAATTAATCAAGAAAAAAATTGATTTACACAAAAAACTAAAAAATGTGGAGTAAGCTAAATTTATTACTTTTACAGACATATGTACATATAAGTATGTATGTATCTATAAATTGTTGATCGTTAGTTGCAAAAGTTGACAATTTCAATCATGTTCGTGCAAGATTTTTAGATTCAAATGAATTTTTCTGTATAATACATATGCATGTATGTAATAATGTTAAAAGTACATACAAACAATTTTTAGCAGGGAGATTTTTTTATTTTGTCACTTTTAATTATGTTGAAATTAGAACCTGATGACTTGCATAAATGGCGTTTTAATATTTTATTTTTTTGTTTTGTTCAAAGTTTATTAACTTTAATGTGTAACAAAATTCTTTATTTACTTTTGTTGAGTATGGTCATGATTTATTTTGAACACTCTAAAAATAAAGTAATGGGAGTATTCTTTTCTATTTACATTCTATTCTATTAAACATTTTCTTCTCTAGAATACTTTTAAAATTAGTATATGGCTCAATATTTACATATGAAACCTAAATCAATTTGAAATATTAAAGGAAAAATACTCTTTTTATTAATTATTCTATTTCTACTGAATCACTGATATTTCTACTTTACTTTGCAATCAATACTCTATATACATACATATGTACATATTTTTGTTATACTCTATAATACATAGTTTTGTTAATATTTAGAAATTACAGATTTATTTCTCATTATTTAAATTTCTCTATTTCGTATCATTAACTAAGACAATATTTGTGACCCTCTAAAATTCCTTAATAAACAAATTTAAAGTATTTATTAAAAAAATAATAAAAATTTCCACAATAATTATTTTTATACAATATTAACAACATAAACATTAACCAAAAATGTTAAATATGTACTTGACAGAGAAAATGATACAATTTACAGAGAAAATGATACAATTATTGTTCTTATTAGTTGTAAGCGATTTTGGTACTAAGGTAATTGCTGAGTAAAAATAATGATTTAAAATGCTAATGTGTGTGTCAATTTTAGCATTTTAATACCCTACATCAACGTTTCCCAAATGGGGGTCCGCGGACCCCTAGTGGTCCGTAGTAAAATCCTAGGGGGTCCGCGAAGACGAACGAAAAAAACATGAATAAACAATATTCTTTTATATGTATGTACAAATATCTCCAATTTTTGTGCAATAATCCCAAATTTTTTGGTGACTTTTTGAATTTTATTTTTTCGGTTGTTTATCAGGAAGAAGCTAGGGCCTACAAATTTATTGTATAACTTTTATAAAGTAAAGTATTGCGTGATTTGTAATTTTTATTTCCTGTATATGTACTGAAATAATGGTTTTTATTTCAGACAAATAATACTCTGCCTTACAATTAAATTAGGGATACTGGTATTCCGGAGTATGAAGTTCAATTCAAAGACAAGCTTATTACAGATTTAAGTTTATCAAATTGTAAGCAAAGGTGTTCTTGTTTGAAAGGACTAAAATTATATATTTTCAAAACAGAGGTGACTCTTTATGCATCTTTTTATAAATATTCCGATCCGACGTGATACACAGATTTTAACTTGATTTTGTCGACCAATACATATTATTAAATTAACATCAGAAAATCCATAGCGTTTCGCGTAAATATGTAGCCAAAAACCATGAAGTAAAATAATTCGTTGGTATTTTAAAATTCAAATTTAAGTTCCAAATTCACAGTACTTTAACAAAGAGTTCAAATCATATATTATGCGGATAACGCATTCCGCAACAACATAGAAGAAGTCCAACTTTCTTATGTTATTTTCCCGAAAACTTAGCTCACTTACTCAGTTCACCCTTTGCAATCGCAACAAATTTTTGAAACGTGACTCCTTAAGCACATGTGACAATATTTGATAAAGAAAGCTTTTCGCTACCTTGAAGAAAAATGAATATGAAAGATCTCACGATCATAAAATTAAACATCATATTAACATATCAACAATGAAGTCATTCTATCTTCAAAACATGCAATTGAAAACCTATCTGAAATATTATATATTCTCAATGTACGGGAATATTTTATAGATATGACATCTCTACATTTATTAGACCTAGGGATTAATGAACTAGGTCAATTTTCGGATGGACAATTATTTAGAACAATAACATATCAAAATATGTATGGGGGTCCGCGAAATTAAATATGTTCTTCAAGGGGTCCGCGAAGTAAAAATCGGTGGGAACCGCTGCATTATTTTATATATCTTTTCTTCACATAAACCATATGATTTTGACAACTTCGTAGCTTAATTCCAAAAACAAATTACATGTGGTTTTTGTAGATGTTGTACAACAAGCAGTGTTGCTACTTTATTAATATACTTTGAGTCTAAATATAAAAAAACTATTAACTGTTCTCCTACATTAATTCGGCTTTCTCAAAATTTTGTTGTTGTATTTCTGTGTGTATTTTAAAAAAGTCGCGCACAGACCTTGCTTTGACAAGTGCTGATCAGCAACTGCACAGATAACCAGATAAGAAACCATTGACAGCTGTCAAAAAAGTAAATTCGAACCGTATGGTTTTGTTTACATTTTTTTTACCATTTTTGAGTTCCGCCATTAGGTAAAATTTTAGAGCAAAGGAAAAAATAAAATGTATTAAAAAATCGATGAGTGTATTATGAGATGAGCTGTATGATTGTTTTCATCGCTCGTTTGAAAAAAAAATAGCAAAAAATGTGAACATCGAAGAAATTGTATGTGAAGAAGAATTGCAAAAAAAAAAAATAAGATTAAAAAGAAAACAATTATTTTATTAAATATTTGCTTAGATTCTAATTAAAAGTGTGCTGGATTTGTTTTTTAATTATTCCTTAATGTTCTTTCATTATAAAACACTTTTCAATCCACTATCAACACCACAAACAAATTTTTTGACTTGCATGTACAGTAAAACCCGTTTATTTGATTTCAACGCATATTTTTTGAAGTTCGATATAAAAAAGGATAAATGTATAAAATATTATTCATGGGACTAAATAGTAATTCAATTTTAACCAAGAATTCTTTATAAAATATGTTTTTGTATCAAAATAGTTATCAAAATTCCGGTAATTAAGATGAGTTCGTAAAGAGCAAGAAAAAGTTATAAATGGGTTTGACTGTAATGCAATTTGTTTTTTATATTTGAAAAAAATTAAGTGTAAGGTGAAGAGAGATGGAAATATATCTTTATATATTTGTCTCTTTTAAATCTCCCGTGGTTCATTTTACATTTTCTTTTGTTGATTTTTCGTAAAATTTTTTTGTTTGCCTCCACCATATTGCTAAAATCAGCTGATTCCAGTCTATGAGTAGTCTATGAGCAACTGATTTGATTTTGTTTTTCATGTTGCGTCAGCAAAATTTTCGTAGTCCCGGTTTACATTGAGACTTTTTCTTAAGGGTGAGCACGCAAGCGTGTCGAGTTTGTTGGCAAAGGGGGAAAAGAAGAAAGGGAAGTAGCAAGACACGCACGAATCGTAATTTGAGGGGTTTTTTTCTACATTGCTTTTGCTTCATGTTCGTGATTTTGCTAGTTGCTTTATTTCTATTCTGCTCTCACAG